>NW_028254999.1:0-61217 GCF_964263255.1 Lissotriton vulgaris | reverse complement strand
AGTTCCTTTAAAACTTTAAATGAGGCTTCAAGTTCCTCATTTAGATTTAACTGGATGTCTTATGATTTAACTGGAGAGTATCTGGGTAGAGAGATACATGTTATGTTATTGTAGGAAAGTGGCTTTTTTTGCATGGTTACCCCCCACTTTTTGCCTGATTCCTGATGTGATTTTGAAATGTAAGTGCACTGGGTCCCTGCTAACCAGGGCCCCAGTGCCAGAACTCTTTCCCAAAATGAAGCTCGATTAGCACAACTTCAGCTACCTGTAGTAAGTGCTACCCCTGGTACTTAGGGCATCAGTACTGAACTGGGGGTGCCATGGGACTACAGCATTCGTTTTGCCACCCCAGGGCCCTCTTACCAAAGCTATTCACTTTGCAATTGCAGGCTGCATGTCTTGGTGCCAGAAAATCTAAACAGTTGACATGGCACACAGCTGTGTGTGCCATGCCAACAATTGTTTGCATAAGATATAGGCAAGTCACCCCTACTGCAGTCTTTTAGCTCTAAGGCAGGGTGCACTATATCCTATGTGTGGGCATATCAGCATGATCAGATATGCCCCTAAAATGTCCAGTCTATTCTGTGATGTTGTAAGCGAACAGGGAATCCATAAAGAGTACTTGGGTGGATACTTGTCAAAACAAGCTTCCTAGCTCTGTGATGGCTTCACTGTTTTCTATGATGTTTGGTACCAACCATCATGTCTATATAAAACCTCACTGATCACAGTGTTGGATTTACAAAAACAAAATCACAGAGGTGACTATTTTAGAGGATTCCCAAAAACCTAGCCAAACACTAGCGGTGTCTCTAGCTGGTTTTCACCAGCCTGCTACCATCAGACATGTTTCTGACCTCATGAAATGAGAGCCAGCTCTCTCAGAGGACAGAAGCAATACCTGCTCTAGGCTGGGATGTTTCGCACCTCCTCCCTGGAAGAGATGGCCTTCCCGGGCAGGAAACTTCAAGGGTAATGCCTCCTCTGATATTCAGCTCAGGAACCCCTAAATAGTGGGGTGAACAAGTCCCCTTTAATGCTTCACTTGTGGCTGGGGGAAAGGTTGGAAAATTAGTTAAAAAAAAGGAGGGTCCCCCTTCAGCCTGCACCACCCCTAGGGCAGGGCAGGCAATGTGAACCCCCAACTATAAGTACACCTTCTTCAGATGGTGAGAAAACTTCCAATCAAAGATAGGGTAGTGTCCCTTCCCTCTCTAAAGATGGATAGAGAATTGGATATTACCTGTCTCTCCTTGTACCACCCGTAAACTCCATTGTTTGTATGTTTTTGGAAGACAGCATGTGTGCAGGACTGTATGGGTGGTGAGTATGTGTATGGGTGTGTTAATGAGTGAATGATTGTCTCAATAGTGTCTTTATTAGTAAGTACATATGTTTTAAACTAGTATATGTGAGTATTGATGTATATAAGTGAGTATATGTGAGAGTGAGAGATTGGAAGAGTTCCTTTATAAATACGTATGTGTTTCTATAAGTGATTGGTTAAGAGAGTATGCGTACGTTTCTGTAGAAGTAAGTGTAGTGGTGTGTGTATAACTGTATATGCAAGTAAATGGACGTTTGATAGTTTATTTGCACGTGTGAGTATGTGTGTGAGTAACTCTATGGATGAGTATCGGTGTGTAACAGGATGTATAGGTGTGTGACATATGATGAGTGAGTACATGTATGAGTGACTATATAGAACTGTTGGTGAATGAGTGGATGTGTATGTAAATTTTGGAATTACTGAATAGGTTGTTGTAACTGGTATTGGTTTCTCCATTGTTTTGAAATTTTTAGTTTCTATTTTTGAATGTGTCTTTCAAAGGTTATATTACGCTGAGAGGAGGTCTGCAACTCTTTCACAAGGATGATGTCATCAGTGATGTCATTTGAGATGTCATGAGTGATGTCATGAGTGATGTCACTGACCATATCATGAGTGATGTAATATGTGACGTCATCAGCAGTGCATTGCGGGCGCGCAAGTTATAGTTAGCTGAACTAATTAACACAGGGGAATTTCAATGGTTTTGTATTAGTGAAATGTCCAGCTAACTATAACATGTGTGAAACCTATGGTTTCTGCAGTGAATTTCTAAGGTTTTTTTAAATGCAAATTCCAAACTATAACGTGGCTGAAACCTATGGTTTTTTCAGTGAATTTAAAAGGTTTTGTAAATGATAATTTTTAAATGTATTAATTATTATATTTTTTATACTAATTGTTTTAAAGTATTTATTTTTAGATATTTTATTTTCTAAATTACATTACATGTTTTTAATATAAATTTAAAAGATGTTTTTAAAAATATTGAAATTGTAATATTTTTATTTTTTATTTGATATTTTTAAATTTATATATATGTTATATAGCAGGCACTGATATCCTATAAAAAGAAATTCAAGTTACTGGTAAGATCAGTTAAATTTACTTTTAAGGAATAGTAGTGAGCTGAAAGATGCAGCACAGAGGTCTCTCCAGTTAACAGATGAGTAAATTAGAATTCGTAGTTCGGCTGATTTTGGAGGATTTTTTTTAAGTTCCAAAACTCCACACTAAGAAAAATTTCCAAGTAAAACCAGTCAATGTTAGCCTATAAAAGGAAATTCAAGTTACTGTAACTACGATTAGAATTACTTTCCAGGATCAGTAGTGGGCTGAAAGATGCAGCACTGAGGTCTCTCCTGATAACAAGTGAGTAAATCGGAATTCGTAGTTTGGCTGATTTTTGAGGATTTTTTTTTAAGTTCCAAAACTCCACACTAGAAAAATTTCCAAGTGAAACCAGTCAATGTTAGCCTATGGAAGGAAATTCAAGTTACTGTAACTACGATTAGAATTACTTTTCAGGATCAGTAGTTGGCTGAAAGATGCAGCACTGAGGTCTCTCCAGATAACAGGTGAGTAAATCGGAATTTGTAGTTCGGCTGATTTTAGAGGAATTTTTTAAAGTTTTAAAACTCCACACTTAGAAGAACTTCCAAGTGAAACCAGTCAATGTTAGCCTATGAAAGGAAAATCAAGTTACTGTAACTATGATTAGAATTACTTTTCAGGATCAGTAGTGGGCTGAAAGATGCAGCACTGAGGTCTCTCCAGATAGCAGGTGAGTAAATCGGTGATGTCATGAGTGATGTCACTGACCATGTCATGAGTGATGTAATATGTGACGTCATCAGCAGTGCATTGCAGGCGCTCAAGTTATAGGGAGTCTAACTAACTATAACGTGGGAATTTCAAGGGATTTATGTCAGTAAAATTTCCAGCTAACTATAACTGCTGTCAAACCTATGGTTTTTTCAGTGAATTTAATAGGTTTTTTAAATGCTAATTCCTAACTATAACTGGTGTGAAACCTATGGTTTTTTCAGTGAATTTCATAGGTTTTTTAAATGCTAATTCCTAACTCTATATAAGGCCCCAAACCTATGTTTTTTTCAGTAAATTTAAAAATGTTGTTAATAGCAAATGTCTATAGCTATGAAATGTAATATTTTCGAAAATGAATGAATCCTATATTATATTTGTATTTAAAACAATTTTTTTAATGTATTTTTTATTTTTTTGCCCTGGAGCGCTCCTGGGGCGCGCCCCGGTGAGCGCCCCGGAGAGCGTAGTTTTTTGAAGCGCCCCAGGGGGCGCTCCGGAGAGCGTCCCGTTAGCGCTATTGCCGCAAACAAAAACAACATTGTGACGTATCGCGTAGCCGCGTCCACGTGATACGCACAGCGTAAGTGCACCCGGAAGCACTCGAGCGAATACGATCGCGCAACGTAAACATCCGACGCGCTTACGTGACGCGACCCGGGGGGTGCCCGGGGGCGCATCGCGTAAGCGCGTCGGGTCATGTGACCTGAAAATAACACTTTTAATTGGTGCAGAACAGTTTTGGTTTCATAATGATGAAATTCCTAGTCTTGTGACCTGAAAAAAACACTTCTCATTGGTTCAGGACATTTTTTTTTCCAAATGATGAAAGACCCCACCTTTTTTCCTTATTCTGACTTTGTCCTTGGACTGAGGAAGACCTGTTTTGAGATCTTTTAGGTATATTTTGTACTTTGAAATGGCTACAGTTGCAGCATCAGCTAGAGCATCTCCACCACCACCACCACCACCACCAAGAGGACCACCACAACATCACATTGTTGGTCAAGAAGAAGAGAAGGAGGAGGAAGAGGAGGCGGGGACGAGGAGGAGGTGGCTGGAAGAACACAATACCCCATACCAACCCAAGCCACACATTGTATGGGAGTTTTTTTCCATCCCTGAGGGGAAAAAAAAGTGAATGTGGCAAAGGTGACTTGCCTTATCTGTGACACGGAACTCTCAAGGGGTAACCCAAATAAAAAATATTCATTTGGGAACAATACGATGATAAGGCACATGCAGCGCAAGCACCCTAACAACTATGCTGCCGCAGAAATGAGAGAACTGGCCAGCAACCCTCCCCAATCTACACCCAGCACCTCCAAACGAAAACAACCCACTCCATCGGGACCAGAGACAAGGGAAACAATCCCTTGCATTCAACCACGATTTGGAGAATTTAGGGTCACCTGTATTTTTTGTGGGAAGACCATCTCCTATGGTGAGCAGAGCCTAAAGCTCATCCTCCTTGCTGGTGACAACCACAATTGCCCCAAAAAACCCTAATTTTTTCCTGATTTTTTTTTGCTCCTGTTGAGCCATTTTCAAGTCCCTGTTTTTTGTTTCTCCCCATAAAAATAACCAAAAAAATACAAAATAGTTCATAAAAGCAAACAAAAAGTACACGATGTTCAAAAAAGGTTAAAAAAAATATAAAACAACAAAAATAAGAAAAAAAAAAGTTCTTTTTGGAACTACCTCCAATTTCTAAAAAAAAGGCTACATTTTTTTAAAACTCTATCATTCATTTTTCCCCATGGCACGCTCCCTGGTCCGCTCCCCGGTGCGCGTACTGGGCGCTCCCCCCGCGCAAATATATATATATTTTTTTTTTTTTACCCGCGGGGCCCTTTTATAGCCCCCAAATCAAACCTAGGGGGTCAAGGGGGTCTACTCTGCCCCCTTATGGTCATTTCCCCCTTTGTTTTTCCCACCTCTTGTGTCTCGATCCTACCGAGACACAAGATGACGGCTGCTCTGGAATGTTTTGAATGTTTACAGACACCCGAGAGCCAATCAGCTTTCCGTGCGCACCTCGCGTTGCGGGCCCAGAGCGCTCCCCGGAGCGCGTACCGGGGCGCTGCCATAGATATATATATTTTTTTGAACCTAAATTACTCAAAATCCACTGGAGCACATATCTTGAGACATAGGAAAGGCACATCGGGCTACCAGTCCCTACAATTTTGCCAAGTTTGGTGCAAATCCATTCAGCCGTTCGGGCTAAAAGTGAGTTCGACCGCCCTATGGAAATTAACATGGGGAAAACACGTTTTGGGACCGCCCTTTTATCTCGGCCCCCGCTTCACGAATCCCCCCAAACTTTCAGGAAAGGACCGGAGCTCAACGAGGCAAATTTGAGGAAATCTTCAGGCAGATTCGTCAACTGACGCCAAAGTTATTCACAATAGAATTTTGAGATTTTGCATTGAAAAAAATCCTAACTATAACTACCTACTGGCGAGTGCCAGTAGGTAATATATATATATATATATATATATATATATATATATATCTATATATATATATATATATATATATATATATATTTATATATATATATATATATATATATATATATATATATATATATATATATATATATATATATATATATATATATATATATATATATATATATTACCTACTGGCGATAGCCAGTAGGTATATATAGTTAGGATTTTTTTCCTATGGGATTTTTGAAAATTCTATGTCGAATAACTTTGGCTTATGAGGACAGAATTGGCTGAAATTTTCAGGAAAATGGAACATTTTGTTTCTGAGCAGCCCCTGAAAATTTGGGGGGGTTTCGTCAAGGGGGGGCCGAGAAAAAAGGGGGGTCCCAAAACGTGTTTTTCCCATGCAATTTTCCATAGGGCGGTTGGCCTCACTTTTAGCCTGAACGGCTGAATGGATTTACACCAAACTTGGCAAAATTGTAGGGACTGGTAGCCCGATGTGCCTTTGCTATGTCTCAAGATATAGGCTCCAGTGGTTTTTACGAAAATTAACTTTGAAAAATATATATTGGGCTACATTGGGCTATATATATGTTGGAGCCCAAATGTAGCCCAATGTAGCCCAATGTAGCCCAATGTAGCCCAAAGATGGCCGCCAGAGACAAAAAAAACCAAATGTAGCCCAAATATCACCAGATGTAGCCCAACTATAGCCCAATGACAGATTGTCCCAGAGTGTTCTAAAGAACAACTAGAGTGCTAACAGTCCTACTTATTACAAAGGTATGGCACACCTGAAGCCATCTTGATTGGAATAAAGTGGTAACTCTTAAAACATTTAATTTAAAAAGGAACAAAATGAGGGGGTTCATTTTGCCATAGAAAGTATGATTAGCGAATATATGACGAAATCCCGCATACCATCAGTCCGCAAAAAAAATCCCGCATGTACTATTAGGCCGCAAATTAGATTAACGAAAACTTTTAGAACGAATATGCCTTTAGCATACACTAAACAACTAAACTAACCTAAACCCTAAAACACTACCCCCAGCATGACCCTACACTACACAAACAGTACAACACTACCCTAAACCCTAAAACACTACCCCCAGCATGACCCTACACTACGCAAACACTACAACACTACCCTAAACCCTAAAACACTACCCCCAGCATGACCCTACACTACGCAAACACTACAACACTACCCTAAACCCTAAAACACTACCCCCAGCATGACCCTACACTACGCAAACACTACAACACTACCCTAAACCCTAAAACACTACCCCCAGCATGACCCTACACTACGCAAACACTACAACACAACCCTAAACCCTAAAACACTACCCCCAGCATGACCCTACACTACGCAAACACTACAACACTACCCTAAACCCTAAAACACTACCCCCAGCATGACCCTACACTACGCAAACACTACAACACTACCCTAAACCCTAAAACACTACCCCCAGCATGACCCTACACTACGCAAACACTACAACACTACCCTAAACCCTAAAACACTACCCCCAGCATGACCCTACACTACGCAAACACTACAACACTACCCAAAACCCTAAAACACTCCCCCCAGCATGACCCTACACTACGCAAACACTACAACACTACCCAAAACCCTAAAACGCTACCCCCAGCATGACCCTACACTACGCAAACACTACAACACTACCCAAAACCCTAAAACACTAACCCCCAGCATGACCCTACACTATGCAAACACTACAACACTACCCAAAACCCTAAAACGCTACCCCCAGCATGACCCTACACTACGCAAACACTACAACACTACCCTAAACCCTAAAACACTAACCCCCAGCATGACCCTACACTACGCAAACACTACAACACTACCCAAAACCCTAAAACGCTACCCCCAGCATGACCCTACACTACGCAAACACTACAACACTACCCTAAACCCTAAAACACTACCCCCAGCATGACCCTACACTACGCAAACACTACAACACTACCCAAAACCCTAAAACACTACACCCCAGCATGGCCCTACACTACGCAAACACTACAACACTACCCTAAACCCTAAAACACTACCCCCAGCATGACCCTACACTACGCAAACACTACAACACTACCCAAAACCCTAAAACACTACCCCCAGCATGGCCCTACACTACGCAAACACTACAACACTACCCTAAACCCTAAAACACTACCCCCAGCATGACCCTACACTACGCAAACACTACAACACTACCCTAAACCCTAAAACACTACCCCCAGCATGACCCTACACTAGGCAAACACTACAACACTACCCTAAACCCTAAAACACTACCCCCAGCATGACCCTACACTAGGCAAACACTACAACACTACCCAAAACCCTAAAACACTACCCCCAGCATGACCCTACACTAGGCAAACACTACAACACTACCCTAAACCCTAAAACACTACCCCCAGCATGACCCTACACTACGCAAACACTACAACACTACCCAAAACCCTAAAACACTACCCCCAGCATGACCCTACACTACGCAAACACTACAACACTACCCAAAACCCTAAAACACTACCCCCAGCATGACCCTACACTACGCAAACACTACAACACTACCCTAAACCCTAAAACGCTACCCCCAGCATGACCCTACACTACGCAAACACTACAACACAACCCTAAACCCTAAAACGCTACCCCCAGCATGACCCTACACTACGCAAACACTACAACACTACCCTAAACCCTAAAACGCTACCCCCAGCATGACCCTACACTACGCAAACACTACAACACTACCCAAAACCCTAAAACGCTACCCTCCAGCATGACCCTACACTACGCAAACACTACAACACTACCCAAAACCCTAAAACACTACACCCCAGCATGACCCTACACTACGCAAACACTACAACACTACCCTAAACCCTAAAACGCTACCCCCAGCATGACCCTACACTACGCAAACACTACAACACTACCCTAAACCCTAAAACGCTACACCCCAGCATGACCCTACACTACGCAAACACTACAACACTACCCTAAACCCTAAAACGCTACCCCCAGCATGACCCTACACTACGCAAACACTACAACACTACCCTAAACCCTAAAACGCTACCCCCAGCATGACCCTACACTACGCAAACACTACAATACTACCCTAAACCCTAAAACGCTACCCCCAGCATGACCCTACACTACGCAAACACTACAACACTACCCTAAACCCTAAAACGCTACCCCCAGCATGACCCTACACTACGCAAACACTACAACACTACCCTAAACCCTAAAACGCTACCCCCAGCATGACCCTACACTACGCAAACACTACAACACAACCCTAAACCCTAAAACGCTACCCCCAGCATGACCCTACACTACGCAAACACTACAACACTACCCTAAACCCTAAAACGCTACCCCCAGCATGACCCTACACTACGCAAACACTACAACACTACCCAAAACCCTAAAACGCTACCCTCCAGCATGACCCTACACTACGCAAACACTACAACACTACCCAAAACCCTAAAACGCTACCCCCAGCATGGCCCTACACTACGCAAACACTACAACACTACCCAAAACCCTAAAACACTAACCCCCAGCATGACCCTACACTACGCAAACACTACAACACTACCCAAAACCCTAAAACGCTACCCCCAGCATGGCCCTACACTACGCAAACACTACAACACTACCCAAAACCCTAAAACACTACACCCCAGCATGACCCTACACTACGCAAACACTACAACACTACCCTAAACCCTAAAACACTACCCCCAGCATGGCCCTACACTACGCAAACACTACAACACTACCCAAAACCCTAAAACACTACACCCCTGCATGGCCCTACACTACGCAAACACTACAACACTACCCTAAACCCTAAAACACTACCCCCAGCATGACCCTACACTACGCAAACACTACAACACTACCCTAAACCCTAAAACACTAACCCCAGCATGACCCTACACTACGCAAACACTACAACACTACCCTAAACCCTAAAACACTACCCCCAGCATGGCCCTACACTACGCAAACACTACAACACTACCCTAAACCCTAAAACACTACCCCCAGCATGACCCTACACTACGCAAACACTACAACACTACCCTAAACCCTAAAACACTACCCCCAGCATGACCCTACACTACGCAAACACTACAACACTACCCTAAACCCTAAAACACTACCCCCAGCATGACCCTACACTACGCCAACACTACAACACTACCCTAAACCCTAAAACACTACCCCCAGCATGACCCTACACTACGCCAACACTACAACACTACCCTAAACCCTAAAACACTACCCCCAGCATGACCCTACACTACGCCAACACTACAACACTACCCAAAACCCTAAAACACTACACCCCAGCATGACCCTACACTACGCAAACACTACAACACTACCCAAAACCCTAAAACACTACCCCCAGCATGACCCTACACTACGCAAACACTACAACACTATCCTAAACCCTAAAACACACCCCAGCATGACCCTACACTACGCCAACACTACAACACTACCCAAAACCCTAAAACACTACCCCCAGCATGACCCTACACTACGCAAACACTACAACACTATCCTAAACCCTAAAACACTACGCCCAGCATGACCCTACACTACGCAAACACTACAACACTACCCTAAATCCTAAAACACTAGCCCCAGCATGACCCTACACTACGCAAACACTACAACACAACCCTAAACCCTAAAACACTACCCCCAGCATGACCCTACACTACGCAAACACTACAACACTACCCTGAACCCTAAAACACTACCCCCAGCATGACCCTACACTACGCAAACACTACAACACAACCCTAAACCCTAAAACACTACCCCAGCATGACCCTACACTAAACAACCACCACAACTCTACACTACACTAACACAACACTACACTACACAACACTACACTACACTACACAATCACTAACCCACGAAAAAATTAACACAAACCCACTTACCTCTCTCGTCATCGTGGTTTTCACAACGCAAATGCATTTACCATACATGCCTTTAAAACGTAATTCTTTGTAAAGGCATGCGCGATAAATGCACATGCGTTTTGAAAAAATGCGGGATAATGGTATGCGAGCTCAATGACCTTGCGGGATAATGGTATGCGGACTGAAAGTCTGCGGGATAAAAAATGCGGGAAAATGGCTGCAAACCATGATTAGCAGCAGACTTCCCTGGTGAGCACTAGCTTTACTACAGTGATCTAATGAGCAACTAGAGTGCTAACATTCAGAATTTATGGCAAATGTGTGACACATCTGAATGCCTTCTTGATAGAACCAAAGTAAACAAGCATTGAAAATGCAATAGATCTCGCCCTCGTTTAAGTTAAAGCCATTCTGTTTGTAATGAGGTGGCTTTTTAGCTTTGCTTTTATTAGTGTTTTTAAAACTTTCATGTAAATAACATGCATATGTATGCATATATGTATATGTATGCATGCATTTATATTTATATAGATATGCAAATTACATATGTTTATATATGTATATTACCTACTGGCGATAGCCAGTGGGTATATATAGTTAGGATTTTTTCTCTATGGGATTTCTGAAAATTCTATGTCTAATAACTTTGGCGTTTGTGGACGGAATTGGCTGAAATTTTCAGGAAAATGGCACATTTTTTTCTGACCAGCCCCTGAAAATTTGGTGGGGTTTCGTCAAGGGGGGGCTGAGAACAAAGGGGGGTCCCAAAACGTGTTTTTCCCATTCATTTTTCCATAGGGCGGTTGGACTCACTTTTAGCTCGAACGGCTGAATAGATTTACATGAAACTTGGCAAAATTGTAGATATGGTTTGCCCGACGTGCCTTTGCTATGTCTCAATATATGTGCTCCAGTGGATTTTGAGAAATTAACGTTTAAAAAAATATATATATCTGTGACAGCGTTCCGGTTAGCGCCCCGGTTCGCGTACCTGACGCGTAACGGAACTTCGTGAAGCGAATCTGATTGGGTCTCTGGTGTCTGTCAACATTCTAAACAAACCGGAGCGGCCGCCATCTTGTCTCTCGGTACGATCGAGAGACAAGATGTGGTGAAAAACGAAGGGGGAAATGAAGGAAAGGGGGCAAGGTAGACCACTCCTGACCCCCTAGGATTGATGAGGGGGATATTAAAGTGCCCCGCGGGGCAAAAAATTTAGCGATTTTACACCGTAGAGGTGCGTCCCGGTACGCGAACCGGGCAGCTCACCGGGCAGCTAACCGGACAGCTAACCGGCAGCGTAGCTGTCAACATTGTAAACAGTCCGGAGCGGCCGCCATCTTGTCTCTCGGTAGGTTCGAGAGACAAGATGTGGTGAAAAAAGAAGGGGGAAATGAAGGAAAGGGGGCAAGGAAACCCCTCCTGACCCCCTAGGATTGATGAGGGGGATATTAAAGTCCCCCGCGATTTTTCGCGGTAGAGGCGCTTCCCGGTACGCGAACCGGGCAGCTAACCGGCAGCATAACGGGAGTCCGCCATCTTGTGTTTTTGGAGCGTCCGGTTCGCGTACCGGGTAGCGTCCCGGTAAGCGTAACAAGGGGAAAACCAAGAGAAACAGTAAAAAAAAAATGAAGGGAATAGATTTCCAGCAAACTTGGCAAAATTGAAGGGACTGTTTGTTTGATGTGCCTTTGCAAGGCCTCAAGATATGTGCACGTGTGGATTTTGTCTAATTAAGATTAAAAAAAATATATATATCTGTAAGCGTGCTCCGGCACGCTTACGTTACGGGTTTTGTTTGCGCTGCAGAACCGATACGTCACGGTTATGCGACGCGTCATGAGGCGTCTCACGTGGCTACGTGATACGTCACGTAATAAAGAATATATTTTACAGCTATAGATATTAGCTTTTAAAAAACCAATGAAATTCACTGAAAAAACCATAGGTTATAGACCATATATAGTTAGGAATTTGCATTTACAAAACCTTGAAAATTCACTGAAAAAACCATAGGTTAGAGACCATATATAGTTAGCTGGACATTTTATTGACATAAAACCAATGAAATTCCATATATAGTTAGTTGCACTAACTATATATCGCGCACCCGCAATCCACTGCTGATGATGTCACATATTACATCATTCATGACATGGTCAGTGACATCACTGATGACATCACTGATGACATCTCAAATGACATCACTGATGACATCACTGATGACATCTCAAATGACATCAGTGATGACATCATGACACACCAATACCAGTTACTACATACGCACTCACTGATTCCTACGTCTACACCAACATTCACTCATTCACCCATACAATCACTCATACATACAGTCACTCATTATTACAACACTATCATATGCACTCATACACCTATGCAGACACTCACACACTGCCACTCATCCATGGAGTTACTCACACACCTAGTCAGTCCTGTAAAGAATCAATCACACTTCCATTTCCTCATCTATACAGTTAAACACAGAACACCATACTTCAGTGACATCACTGATGACATCACTGATGACATCTCAAATGACATCACTGATGACATCTCAAATGACATCACTGATGACATCATGACACACCAATACCAGTTACTACATACGCACTCACTGATTCCTACATCTACACACACATTCACTCATTCACCCATACAATCACTCATACATACAGTCACTCATTATTACAACACTATCATATGCACTCATACACCTAGTCAGTCCTGTGAAGAATCAATCACACTTCGATTTCCTCATCTATACAGTTAAACACAGAACACCATACTTTTCACACATATACTAACACATACTTACTCTCTTATACAATCACTGATACAAGTACACATTGATATGCACAGAGTCACACACCTCCCAGCCAGCCACACACACACTCAGTCTTCCATACATCCACTCATTCTTCAATATGTAAAACATATTTAAACTTTACAAAAACACACAGACACTAGATGATGTCATCAGTGATGTCGTTTGAGATGTCATCAGTGATGTCATCAGTGATGTCATTTGAGATGTCATCAGTGATGTCATCAGTGATGTCACTGACCATGTCATGAATGATGTAATATGTGACATCATCAGCAGTGGATTGCGGGTGCGCGATATATAGTTAGTGCAACTAACTATATATGGAATTTCATTGGTTTTATGTCAATAAAATGTCCAGCTAACTATATATGGTCTCTAACCTATGGTTTTTTCAGTGAATTTTCAAGGTTTTGTAAATGCAAATTCCTAACTATATATGGTCTATAACCTATGGTTTTTTCAGTGAATATATATATATATATATATATATATATATATATATATGGGGAATATATATATATAATATATATATATAATGCAGAAGTGTACTATGAAGGGAAGCAGATCGTTCCGGGGCACACTGGAGTGCCTTAAAGCCACAATGAACTCACTAATCAATGTGGGCCTTTGTAAACATAATGGCGAATATGCGGCACCCACTGTGGGTAGACACTGGCAATTATAAAACCACAAGTCCCATAATGCAGAAGCGCTACTAAGCGGCTCGTGACTACTTAAGACACGTGAGCAGGAGACTGTGAGGCAAGCCGGGAAAAAAACGCAATCAGCCATATCACCCAAGAAGAAGGAGCAGACAGCTCTGAAAGGCGTTGGTGGAAGGTTTTTAATGACAGAAGAAATGCCACCTTCAAGAAAGCAATAAAGGTTGCGTGCATACCTGCTGTTGTGGAGTGCTTCTTTGAATGCAGAGCATCTTGGAATACAAAAATAACGCGACGGCTTCGGTCCCAAAAGGAGCACCGCCCAGCTAATTAGGAAGGAGCTGTGGAGGAGTGGGACTGTCTCAGCAGGAACCGCTCCAGTTGAAAAGACGGCGCAGCAGTGCTTTACACTATGAAGGGAAGCAGATCGTTCCGGGGCACACTGGAGTGCCTTAAAGCCACAACAAACTCACTAATCACTGTGGGCCTTTGTAAACATAATGGCGAATATGCGGCACCCACTGTGGGTAGACACTGGCAATTATAAAACCACAAGTCCCATAATGCAGAAGCGCTACTAAGCGGCTCGTGACTACTTAAGACACGTGAGCAGGAGACTGTGAGGCAAGCCGGGAAAAAAACGCAATCCGCCATATCACCCAAGAAGAAGGAGCAGACAGCTCTGAAACGCGTTGGTGGAAGGTTTTTAATGACAGAAGAAATGCCACCTTCAAGAAAGCAATAAAGGTTGCGTGCATACCTGCTGTTGTGGAGTGCTTCTTTGAATGCAGAGCATCTTGGAATACAAAAATAACGCGACGGCTTCGGTCCCAAAAGGAGCACCGCCCAGCTAATTAGGAAGGAGCTGTGGAGGAGTGGGACTGTCTCAGCAGGAACCGCTCCAGTTGAAAAGACGGCGCCGCAGTGCTTTACACTATGAAGGGAAGCAGATCGTTCCGGGGCACACTGGAGTGCCTTAAAGCCACAACAAACTCACTAATCACTGTGGGCCTTTGTAAACATAATGGCGAATATGCGGCACCCACTGTGGGTAGACACTGGCAATTATAAAACCACAAGTCCCATAATGCAGAAGCGCTACTAAGCGGCTCGTGACTACTTAAGACACGTGAGCAGGAGACTATGAGGCAAGCCAGGAAAAAAACGCAATCAGCCATATCACCCAAGAAGAAGGAGCAGACAGCTCTGAAACGCGTCGGTGGAAGGTTTTTAATGACGGAAGAAATGCCACCTTCAAGAAAGCAATAAAGGTTGCGTGCATACCTGCTGTTGTGGAGTGCTTCTTTGAATGCAGAGCATCTTGGAATACAAAAATAACGCGACGGCTTCGGTCGCAAAAGGAGCACCGCCCAGCTAATTAGGAAGGAGCTGTGGAGGAGTGGGACTGTCTCAGCAGGAACCGCTCCAGTTGAAAAGACGGCGCAGCAGTGCTTTAAACTATGAAGGGAGGCAGATCGTTCCGGGGCACACTGGAGTGCCTTAAAGCCACAATGAACTCACTAATCACTGTGGGCCTTTGTAAACATAATGGCGAATATGTGGCACCCACTGTGGGTAGACACACTGGAAATTATAAAACCACAAGTCCCATAATGCAGAAGCGCTACTAAGCGGCTCGTGACTACTTAAGACACGTGAGCAGGAGACTGTGAGGCAAGCCGGGAAAAAAACGCAATCAGCCATATCACCCAAGAAGAAGGAGCAGACAGCTCTGAAACGCGTCGGTGGAAGGTTTTTAATGACAGAAGAAATGCCACCTTCAAGAAAGCAATAAAGGTTGCGAGCATACCTGCTGTTGTGGAGTGCTTCTTTGAATGCAGTATTTACAAAAAGGGCTAGTGAGGGACAGAGTCTCTGAATTAAGCAGAAAGCTCTCACCCAGTCAAAAGATCAGGGCTAGATCCAACACCGTTTTTTAGCTCACTGCACCATCCCAGTTTCAGAACCTGGCTGTATGCAAATTAGTCTGTTCCTGTCCCAGTGCATGATGGGAACAGGACAAACCAAACTACAGAAGCCAATTCTTACACTGGGAAGGAAACAAGCTCCCGGGGACCGGTTTCTGGCATTACAGCCGTCTTCGGCCCGGTTTGCTTGAATCCTGATGGTGCAATGAGCAAGGGTCTCACATCTGAGAATACCCTTCCACGCTTAGGGTGGACAAAAATATTTACAAAAAGGGGGTGGTGAGGGACAGAGTCTCTGAATTAAGCAGAAAGCTCTCACCCAGTCAAAAGATCAGGGCTAGATCCAACACCGTTTTTTAGCTCACTGCACCATCCCAGTTTCAGAACCTGGCTGTATGCAAATTAGTCTGTTCCTGTCCCAGTGCATGATGGGAACAGGACAAACCAAACTACAGAAGCCAATTCTTACACTGGGAAGGAAACAAGCTCCCGGGGACCGGTTTCTGGCATTACAGCCGTCTTCGGCCCGGTTTGCTTGAATCCTGATGGTGCAATGAGCAAGGGTCTCACATCTGAGAATACCCTTCCACGCTTAGGGTGGACAAAAATATTTACAAAAAGGGGTGGTGAGGGACAGAGTCTCTGAATTAAGCAGAAAGCTCTCACCCAGTCAAAAGATCAGGGCTAGATCCAACACCGTTTTTTAGCTCACTGCACCATCCCAGTTTCAGAACCTGGCTGTATGCAAATTAGTCTGTTCCTGTCCCAGTGCATGATGGGAACAGGACAAACCAAACTACAGAAGCCAATTCTTACACTGGGAAGGAAACAAGCTCCCGGGGACCGGTTTCTGGCATTACAGCCGTCTTCGGCCCGGTTTGCTTGAATCCTGATGGTGCAATGAGCAAGGGTCTCACATCTGAGAATACCCTTCCACGCTTAGGGTGGACAAAAATATTTACAAAAAGGGGTGGTGAGGGACAGAGTCTCTGAATTAAGCAGAAAGCTCTCACCCAGTCAAAAGATCAGGGCTAGATCCAACACCGTTTTTTAGCTCACTGCACCATCCCAGTTTCAGAACCTGGCTGTATGCAAATTAGTCTGTTCCTGTCCCAGTGCATGATGGGAACAGGACAAACCAAACTACAGAAGCCAATTCTTACACTGGGAAGGAAACAAGCTCCCGGGGACCGGTTTCTGGCATTACAGCCGTCTTCGGCCCGGTTTGCTTGAATCCTGATGGTGCAATGAGCAAGGGTCTCACATCTGAGAATACCCTTCCACGCTTAGGGTGGACAAAAATATTTACAAAAAGGGGTGGTGAGGGACAGAGTCTCTGAATTAAGCAGAAAGCTCTCACCCAGTCAAAAGATCAGGGCTAGATCCAACACCGTTTTTTAGCTCACTGCACCATCCCAGTTTCAGAACCTGGCTGTATGCAAATTAGTCTGTTCCTGTCCCAGTGCATGATGGGAACAGGACAAACCAAACTACAGAAGCCAATTCTTACACTGGGAAGGAAACAAGCTCCCGGGGACCGGTTTTTGGCATTACAGCCGTCTTCGGCCCGGTTTGCTTGAATCCTGATGGTGCAATGAGCAAGGGTCTCACATCTGAGAATACCCTTCCACGCTTAGGGTGGAGTGCTTCTTTGAATGCAGAGCATCTTGGAATACAAAAATAACGCGACGGCTTCGGTCGCAAAAGGAGCACCGCCCAGCTAATTAGGAAGGAGCTGTAGAGGAGTGGGACTGTCTCAGCAGGAACCGCTCCAGTTGAAAAGATGGCGCAGCAGTGCTTTAAACTATGAAGGGAGGCAGATCGTTCCGGGGCACACTGGAGTGCCTTAAAGCCACAATGAACTCACTAATCACTGTGGGCCTTTGTAAACATAACGGCGAATATGCGGCACCCACTGTGGGTAGACACTGGCAATTATAAAACCATAAGTCCCATAATGCAGAAGCGCTACTAAGCGGCTCGTGACTACTTAAGACACGTGAGCAGGAGACTTTGAGGCAAGCCGGGAAAAAAACGCAATCAGCCATATCACCCAAGAAGAAGGAGCAGACCGCTCTGAAACGCGTCGGTGGAAGGTTTTTAATGACGGAAGAAATGCCACCTTCAAGAAAGCAATAAAGGTTGCGTGCATACCTGCAAGGGGGTAGCTTGGCTCAAGTGTCAAGGCAAGTGAAGGCTATCGTGTTAAGCCGGCTTTGACCCAATAATATCTCCTTGTACAACCACCAAAAAGAAGGACACCACTCTACTGTTGTAGAAAAATACGATTCCTATATGTAAAAATTCTCTGTTGTGAATGGGGATCAATTAGAATAGCACATACACATTTCTTTTGGCCACAATTTGCTGGGTTTCGATTTCGAGTTAAATACAATAAATAGGCTCAGGAATAAATATCATCAATAAATAGAATAAATATCAGGAATAAATATCATCAATAAATAGAATAAATATCGCTTTTTGTTTAGCAGAATAAATACTGGTTCCTTTAAATAAAGAAACACATGTTCATTCTGGTATCGCTGCCACCAATTAAATACTCCAGGAACATTAACTTGCAATACTTTTCAGGATGGAAAGATTACTCTTACAGTTTATGATGACTTCACTGATAATGAATACAGACTTCTCTGGGCACAGAAGAGTCTTGGGACTCTTTAAGACTCACTCGGGGGATATGCGCGTGTATCTACAAAGCAAGGAAACACAGTGAACACTTCATTTACACTCAGCTGCCACCGGGTTGAGTTCTCTGTTTGCCGATGGGGTCTAAGCGCGCCTACGGGCTTTGTCACCGCTAGCACTCAGGCGGCACCAGTTCAAAGTCTTTAGACTGACGAACGGGGCTGCCGAAGAGGTCAAACAATCTTTGCGCTCAGTCAAATAAATGCCGGTTCACAGTTCCTTTATATCACCGCTTCCCACCTGAAGAAACGGGCCCACCTCACATCGGCTGCAATCGAAAAGCGATTCAGTCGGGTTCAGCATTTCTCTCGCCAGCGACGGGTTCTCAGGGGCTCCACGGACCTCCCTCTGACTTCCTCAAACAGGGATGGTTCCCGCCCACAGCTACAGCTGCCGATTCACTGGGGAGGGGCAGAGACAGTAGTCACGCCCAACGAATGCCGGCCTTTCCCCGCCCCGGCGCACCACCTCACCTCAGTCTGCGCAGGAAGCACTCTACGCCGGTGGAGCTCGGAGACGTCCGAGCTCCTCGCTGGAGGCGCCTGTCACAAAAGGGGCACAGAAGACGCTTGCGGTCGCGGCGAACTTGCTCTCGCCTCGCGACCCGCGTCTGTCGTAATTCACCACCGGGGGTGGGGGGGGGGGGCGGGGAAGGCACGAAAACGGCCACAGTCTCTTGGGGGTGACGAGGCACTCGCTGGGCAGGCGCTGTAGGCGCGAGGTCACCGCACACACAGCTGACTGGAACGCCGATCAGAATCCACGCCAGTGACCCTTGCTTGCTCTACTGCCCGCGCTACCAGCCGCCTCAGGGGTCAACAGGGCAGGTGTCAATCTGGTGTCAAGTCTGGAATCTCCTTCTTCACCTAGATCTGGAACATCATTATCCTATCTAGTTTTCTGGTCATCTAAAATGGCCGCCAGGGACTGGACCTTATATAGCCAGTGCCCTGAGGTGCTGGCTCTTGCCAGTAGGTTCTAGAACCTTCTTTGGCTAGGCCAATGACATGGCACTTCTGAGAAGTATTTGGGGCCCTAACAGCCACCATACTGGGGTTCTAGAGCAGCCATTTTGTGTACCTGAGGAAAATAAAGTAATTCCTGTCAGGAATGCGCGCCAAGTAAAAGGGCGCCAAAACCTTGAAAGGTCAAGGTTCATGGAGGCTCCAAGGGGAGTCACTCACATGAGGAAAAGGGACGGCCACCATTTTGAGGTCATTCATACAGGTTGCCAATCCCAGTCTATAATGTCACAGGTTTCGCCAGGTGCCTTGTGAACAACTGGGCGTCAAGGAACATCTAGCCCCATGAAACAGCACACAAAAGGTCCTGGTAGACAAAGAAAAGCGACAAATTTTGGGAGGTACAGGGGAACAAAAGAAATCATAGTGGTGAGGGGACTCTCAGAAGCAGACGGGTCTAAAATATATATATATATATATATCTCCTACTGGCGGTAGCCAGTAGGTATATATAGTTAGGACCTAGTTTCCATAGGAAATCCCCAACATTCTATTGGGAATAACTTTGGCGCTGGTTGATGAATCTTCGCAAATTTCTCAAAGAAGATGGCTCGCTCTGCTCCGCTCCTTCCCTGAAAGTTTGGGGGGGATTCGTCAAGTGGGGGCTGAGAAAAAAAGGGGGGTCCCAAAACGTGTTTTCCCCATGTTAATTTCCATAGGACCTTTAGACTCGGCTACAGCTTGAACCGCTGAAGGGAATTACACCAAACTTGTCAAAATGGTAGTGTCTGGTATGCAGATCACGCTTTTGGTAAAATAGTGTAAATCCCTCCAGTGGTTCCTGAGAAAATTAGAAGAGAAATCAATTATATATCTATAAGCACGCACGGGTGCGCGCACCCCGCGATTTTTCGAGATTTTTTTGGGGGGGGGGGCTTGGGGGGATTCTCTCTTTCATTTGAATGTTTTTAATTTAATTTCGAGGGTGCCCACCCCTCGTTTTGCACCCCGAGATCACCGCCGCCGCCCGAGCTGCCTTAAGATGGCCACCGCCTGGTTGTGGGCGGGTCGGGAGGACGTGGTTTTCGCTTCCCCCTGCCTGGGGGAAGCCTTTGCTGTGGCCGTCCGGTCTCCCGTGCCGAGGGGTGACCGGGTGATGCCCTTTTGCTCTCTGAGCCCTGCCATCTTGGCGGCATTGCTCACATTCACTCAGCTCTGAGCCTCGCCCATGTTTACGCAGCAGCTGGAAGCCCTCAGGGCGGCCTCCTTGAAAGGTTGTGGTTTTATAGATATAGATGCACAGCTTCTTAACGAGTGGGTCGGGAAGATGGTTTCTTCCATTGCACCGGCCTCACGAGAGCTATCAAAGAGAGACTCCCCCTCAGCCCCCTGGTTCTCGCAAGATTTGAGGAAAGAGAAAGCAGCCTGCAAAAAGCTAGAAAGACTTTGGAGAGCAAACTACGGGATGGAAGAAAAAATTATATATAAAGAAGCATCCAAAAAACTTCGGAAATCTATCAGATTATCTAAAAGACAATTCTTTGCTGAATCTATTCAGCAGGCAGAACATTCCAGCAAACAGGTCTTTAGGGTGGTACAGTCTTTTTTTAAACCCAAGTGCATCGAAAGGGAGGTCCCTCCGTCATCTACTCTATGCGAAAACATCTCTGAGTTCTTCGACCAAAAAATCAAAAAAGTGTACGAATCCTTTAGGCCAGAAACTAAAACGGTGAAATCAGACCTGGTGATTAAAAATGAGCTGGATGTAACTTTCACCCAATTCACGAATATATCCCTTAGTGAGGTGAGACAAGAACTCACCCGATGCAAATCCGGCTCGCCGGATGACCCTTGTCCAGCCAAACTATGGGGCCCCATAGCTGAGTTTGTTGCCCCCATAATACAACAAATCTGGAACTCATCTATCATCTCAGGAGTATTCCCGAGCGTTTGGAAACACGCTACTCTTCTCCCACTGAAAAAAAAGCCTAGTGGGGATCCAGATGACCTTAGTAATCTTCGCCCGATCTCGTTGCTAGCTGCCCCTGGAAAAATGCTGGAGAAAGTAATACAGCGCCAGCTGAGCAAATTCATAGAAGTAAACAAGATACTTCATGAGACACAATCAGGATTTCGTCCCGGCTTTAGTACGGAGACAGCGCTTATTGAGGTAGCCGAGTCAGTAAGGTGGTCGATGGATGCAGGGAACTCAGCTATGCTGGTACTCCTGGATCTGTCGGCCGCCTTCGACACGGTGGACCATGCCAGACTACTGAGACGTCTAGCCGAGATAGGTATCCGTGATAAAGCACTGGGATGGATACATTCCTATCTGTCCCAGAGAACACAGAAGGTGGCACTAGGGACGGCCTCTTCTGCGCCTAAAGTCATCAGCTGCGGAGTCCCGCAAGGGTCGGCACTCAGCCCCCTTTTGTTCAACGTCTACCTGGCCCCTCTCTTCACGTTGATTGCCAACTGGGGTGTCAAGGCAATTTCGTATGCCGATGACACCCAGTTGGTATTCCCGTATTCGGAGGTGTCGCAGGAGTCCTTCTCTAACTTTAAAGGCTGTCTCCAAGATATAGCCTGTTGGATGAACACGAATAAATTAAAATTAAATGCCAATAAGACTGAAGTAATCTTTTTTGGCAAAGGCCCCACTCCTCCCTCAGAACTTTGGTGGCCTACTGAGATGGGCCAAGCTCCCTTACCCAGCAGTACGGCAAAAAATTTGGGAGTGAGGTGGGACGATAGCCTGTCCTTTACCTCGCACATCCAACAGGTTGCCGGCTGCTGCTTGAGTAAACTGAGGAACCTCCGCAAGATACTGGGACTCCTCCCGGAGAGTTGCCGAAAAACTGTAATCCATGCCACTGTTACATCTAGGCTGGATTACGCCAACGGACTCTATCTAGGGCAACCGAAATACCTGACACAAAAACTTCAGGGAGTCCAAAATGCGGCTGCGAGACTGCTGCTGCGAATCCCTATTAAGCAGTCAGTCTCTCCGCATTTACGATCACTGCACTGGCTTCCTGTTGCCAGCAGAATTAAATTTAAGGCACTTACGTTGGCCTTCAGATCGCTGCATGGCTCCTGCCCAGAGTACCTGAAAAGCCGGCTCCCGAGATACTCCCAAGCCCGAGTGCTGCGCTCTAATTGCCGTGTTCAACTGGCTGTCCCACGAATTAGAAGGGCTCGACTAGGGGGTCGATCCTTTTCGGCAAATGTTGCCTCACTATGGAACGCACTACCACCAGCAATCCAACAATCCCCCTCCGAACTTTGCTTCAAGAAGCTGCTAAAGACTTGGCTTTTCAACCAACCTCGCTAACTCTTACTCTTCTGTTCTTTAGGTCATTTGAGTGCTTTAGCGCCGGGACACCTCCTAGTGAGGTAGCTGTTCGCGCTCTATAAAATGCAGTATTATTATTATTATTATTATTTGATACACGTGGAGCAGTGGAGTTTATCACGAGCCATGGACTGTGGAGTGAGAAAGATGCGCGCTGAACACGAGAGCCCGCCATGGCAACCCCAGTGGGTTTGAACAATGATACCCACGCGCCCGGGGCTGGAAGTGGGAACCTGTTCCACCCGGGACGGAGCTGGGGGTGTAAAGAGCACCCCCGCCCTGAGGAGGCCCCTGAACCCCCCCCGGGCCGGGCGTCTGGTGACCAGGGAGCTGGGGGTGTAAACGGCACCCCCGCCCTGAGATGCCAATCTCTCCACCGAGGTCGTGGCCTCCCAGGGGTCCTTGTTTCAGACACCCCAGGGCTGCTGTCTGATCCAGCGCCCCCCCCTGGCGCCCCTGGTCACATCAGTTCTTCTCCAAGGCCGTGCCCCCCCCCCCGGGGGCTGATTGTGTCTGCCTGAGAGCAGACATCCACGGCTGACTGATGATTACGTTAGACATTACAGACCAGCCTCGTGCACATGGCGCGTGAGTGCCAGCATCTAAAGTCAGCGTGGGCTCAAACGTGACCGGGAGCTGGAGCCCAGCCTCTCAAAGATACTCAACAATCACAGACACCTTATGCCCTGCTTAGGATGTATCAGTGGGGTGTGCCTGAAATCCTTTGGGGTCGTTTACTCATCTTGTAGGTGATTGCAGCAGCAGGACAGTAAATGAGTCCGACACACTGAGAATCTACAATCCCCACATTCCTAAGACCTAATACATTCTAATGCCTAACACAACACATAAGAAAGCAAAATACCTACCCACATACTATAGTGTGCAGTAGCCTCTCCTCTAGGTCCAGTGCCTTATTGGACCAGGGCATCCCCTTGAGGGGCCTGTGTTCGACTTCATGTTCAAAAGGTCAAATCCCTGCCTTTCATCTTTCTGAGGTTGATAAAATGAGTACCATTGAGTTGGGTAACAATAAACATCACTTATTCAGTGCCAAGATACCCTTGGGTGAAAGACAGTGCGCTTTACAAATGGTATGTTAATGTGCGAGTAAGTCACCAAGTCAAGATTGTGTACTTTTTCACATACTTCCAGGAGTGTTTACCTCATCAGGAAATCTGGAGTGAAAATCCCATAATGGATAGAAAAAAACTGAACCCGGTGTGGTATTCGCGTTGATGCTTTTCTCCGCATTACAAGGATTAAACTGAGTATCAGAAACTTTCCTGGAGTGCCATGACTCCATTCATGCACCCCATCCATCCATCCATCCTGCATCCATCCATCATTCATGCATCCATTCACCCATCTATCATGCATGCATACATCCATGCATTCACCCAACAATCATTCATCCATCATGCATCCAACAATCGTTCATGCATCAAAAATCGGATCCCTAGGGCTGCTCAGGTGGTCCCACAAGGATATTAACATATTTAAACGTTATCCGCTAATAGAATTAGCATTTTCAAAACCTTGCAAATTCACTGAAAAAACCATCGGGAACTGGTCAGTTATATGGGTATGATGTGTGTGGGATGCTGTACTTAGCAAATAAGCACACAGTGGAAGCACATGAAGTTCTTATATCAAAAAAGCGCTTCTGCATTTCCTAATCAAACTAACGGGAAATAAATGCTGACAAATTTGAGGTTAGCAACACGGTACCTCGTGGCCAGGCTTCCTTGTTTCTCCTTTATCACTGCCTGGGAGTTCAGGGGTTAAACCATCCCAACATACCTCACTCCCAATTTATAAAGCAAGAATTCTTCCATAAATCAAAAGTTACAAACAGACTTTGTAATGTCATAACTCTCGTGACGGCTTTCTATATGTATTCACTGAAAAAACCATAGGTTATAGACTATATATAGTTAGGAATTAGCCTTTAAAAAACCTTGGAAATTCACTGATAAAACCATAGGTTTTAGCCCTTATATAGTTAGGAATTAACATATAATAAACCATTGAAATTCCTCCTATATAGTTAGCTGGACATTTTATTGATATAAAACCAATGAAATTCAACATATAGTTAGTTGCACTAACTATATATTTCGCGCATCCGCAATCCAATGCTGATGATGTCACATATTACATCATTCATGACATGGTCAGTGACATCCCTGATGACATCCCTGATGACATCTCATTTAATATCAATGATCACACCACTGATGATATACTTCATGTGATAATACAATGCACCTCCTTACACTCTAATATAACTTCTGTTACACCTAGTGTAAAATACAGAGTATCATTATTTAAACTATTGACACACCAATACCATTTACTACATACGCACTCACTGATTCCTACGTCTACACACACATTCATTCATTCACCCATATTGAAGTATTTCGGGGTTCCCAAGGCCTACACGCTCCAGAGATTACCCACTTACACAAGAACTGTTGGCACGGAAACTGTAAAATGCAAAGAACAAGTTTATTAAAACCCCATGGGGTGGTGGTACACTCAAACAGCACCCTTCGGTAATGCAAGAGGTATCACACCGAACACCGGTGTGACCCCGTTTATATACAATTTTGGGGCAATAAAAGTTTAGGCGGCACAAGTTAAGACACAGTTTTAGAGACATATATGGTCATGTTTTGGAATACTGCCAGCCCATTGGAGAGTTTCAAACCCGCTGGTCAGTTAGCGGCACATTCCTGAAGGTTTACGGGTCAGTGAGAACTGCGCATGTGTGGCTTGACCAGTACTAAAAATAGCCTGTTGCTGGGCAGATGAGAGTGGTCAGTGGAACGGACAAAGGACTAAAGGGCACGTCGGCCACGAGGCCGCTCATGGTTTAAGATGGCCGCTGCAACATTCAAAATGGCGTTTATCGTATATAGCCAAGTTAAGGAGGACAACGTGTAGATTCGGCTAATCGCTAATCAAAACGGGCCAACTACGACAGACGACCCTTTTAGCGTTTAGCTGAATCTACCTCATAATGAACATAGTCTGAATGTTCGTCCTCAATGTCTATTAACATAATTTGTGTCACCTCTTTGTGTAGCATTATTTTGTCATGGGCTAGAGCTCGCCTCGATGGTAAGCAAACTGATAAACACATCGAACATAAGGCAGGGCCACATGGGATACACAAGCATATGAAGAACATTGCTCCCACAAGTATACAGAGAATTGTCAACAGTTTCCAGCCCCAAGTTGCAATCATGGACCAGAACCATCCTGACAGTGTCCAAGTTCCATTGTCCGGGTGTATTTCGGCAGCGATTTTATGCAGCTTGGAAATCGCATCATACACAGATGGAGAATTATCAGGTACGTAAACACAACAGCTGCTTCCGATGATTCTACATGCCCCCCCACGATCAGCCAAAACAACATCCAAAACCATCCTGTTTTGGAGGGTGACAATTCTAGAAATCTGCAGTTCTTCGGTAATATTCCCCAGAGCAATAGCAGTGTCATTCGCAACAGCCTCAACAACGCGAGTCAGCCGTCTAATTTTCCGGCTGTTCAATGCAGCCCCCACAAAGGAGAATAGTCCCAGATTGAAATCCACATACTGTTGTAATGCAGTGTCCGTTTGATCAATGTCCTCTAGGGCAACAGTTCGTTTAACTCTGTTCAAAACAAAATCGTGGTACAGAGTATAGTCGTTGTGGTACATTGGAGGGGCAATAAACACAGGAGGTAGCACAAACGATACGTAGCACGTGCCCAACCACCCTACTGGAAGCTGATGGTACCCCTTCGTTCCACAGATGAAGTAAGTGTTTCGAGATGCAACAAATGAAATGCCATTCGGGCTATCAAACGTGAGAGTAGTATTACATTCACTTTTCCCCACTGCAATCGTGCCCTTGTTTCTGATGCATAAATCGGCTTTTGTGGCAATGACATTTATAACATGAGCACTAGATACATTCACATTTCGCTGATTGCTATATATGCGTGGAGCAGATACATTATCAGGCCTGTACTCTTCCCATTCAAAACGTGTACCCTCAGCCCGGGGAAACCCATCCTTGTCATGGGAACATACTTTATTCAGACGGAAAAGCACCCCCCCTTTTGTTGGCCATCTCAAAGTAAAGAGGAGGGTGTACCAGGCATTGCATGACCCATTGTGCGAGAACGGGAGCGGAATAAGTGGGGTGCCCCCTCTCTTCTGGTGCCCAGGCAACATTCCACACACCCAGCAGTTAGAGGTATTAGTCATATTATGCGTGTGGTGAAGAATCTGAATGAAGCTGTTATTTGAATACGTTTGGCGATGGCGCTCTTCATGGAATGGCAATGTAAAATGAAAATGTTCAGACGGTGCCGGGGTAGTCGGCAGCAAATGTTCACGTACAGGCACCACAAGTTCGACTACCCAGGCCATAACAGCAATCACCACAATGGTCAAGACAAAGAGAAAGGCACCCAATATTTTCTTATCACGAGATGCCGTTGGTGCCATTGTTCAAGAAAGTTTATACAAAGTCTCAAGTTGCACAGATTGTTCACAGGGCTTTCACAAATTGTCTCAGATACACATGCGTGTATACCTAAAAAAAAGAAAAATGCGGTGCTGAACTCCGAGGTAGCCGTTGTTTTCTTCTCCGGGCCAAGACGGGTGTCTCTACTCTGGCAGAACTGATCCCCCCCCCTTGGAATTCCCGGTTTCCGTTTCACAAACCTGGAGCGGTAACCAACCAGTCAAAAAAGGAACAAAAATCTTCTTATCGCGGCCGTAGATTGTAGCGCTCTCTTCCGGTAGCAGATTGGTCCGGGAAGGCTCCCTCCACTTCGGCCGACGTCACAGCTGGGCTCTTTTCCTTCTCCAAGATCTCCTTGTAATCAGTCAGCACAGCAGGAGTCACCAGATCCGGAGAGACTCGGCGACAATGTGTCGAATGCACCCACCGCTTCCTGTTGGTCACTCGTACTGCGGTGCGGGTTGCCAGGAGGACCTGCTCGGGGCCCTTCCACCTGGACTCCAAACTGCTTGCTCTTTCAAACGAACGGACCATCACATGGTCCCCAGGGCGAAGATCGTGGCCTTCTCCAGTGGAGTTATCAGGGAGCGCTTCTCGAACCTGTTGATGAATAGAGAGTAAATCATTTGTTAATCGTGCCAAATAATCATTCATCATAACACAAGGCACATCATGTATTAATCGCGGCTTGGGCACCCCCCAGATATTCATAGGGCGGCCAAACACCACCTCATAGGGCGTAAGGCCGGTTCGTGAGTGGGGTACTGATCTAAGAGAGAGCAGTGCTAACGGCAACGCATCTGGCCACTTCAACGATGTAGACGCCACAATCTTAGCCAGCTTAAGTTTCAACGTTGCATTGTACCGCTCGACCAAACCTGCTGACTGAGGGTGGAATACAGCGTGGAACTTTTGCTGAATCCCCAACCCCTTCAGTACATATTCCACAATCTTTCCAACAAAATGGGGCCCATTATCGCTCCACAAAAATTTGCAAACTCCAAAGCGAGGAAAGAATTCCTTAAGCAACACCTTAGCTGTTGTCAAAGCCGTATTGTCTTTCGTGGGGTAGGCCTCAACCCATTTACTAAAAGCACACACCACCACTAGGACGTACTTCAGGTTGTTGCAGCGCTCAAGTTGGATGTAATCCATTTGAAGCACTTCAAACGGTGCAGAAGGTGGAACGAACCCTCCTTTCGGAGTATAGGTCCCCTTTCCGGGATTGTGTTGCAAGCATACCAGGCAGGTCTGCACTACTCTCTTTGCAGTGTTCGCAATCTCGGGATGCTCCCAAACTCGTGTTAAAAGCCGAGTGATTGCAAGAGCTCCAACATGGGCCAGTCCATGTGTCATCTGGACCATCGCCTGCAAGTAAGCCGCAGGCAATTTCCACTTCTCCATGTCTTTGCTTCTCCAACAACCCTCGTCATCTAGTACCCCATCTACTGCCCAAGCCGCAAGTTCAGATTCTGTGGCTGATTTTTGAATGTCCCGTATCTCTGCTCTAGCATCACTCCATCTCTCAGCCTGTGATTGTACCACATACATAGGGGAGCTAGTTCGGGACATAGCCGTCTGCCTTGCTATGCTGTCTGCAAAGGCATTTCCTTGACCCACTTTATCCGTGATCTTTTTATGGGCACTACACTTCACTATCGCCACTTTCTTGGGGCAAAGCAACGCATTTAGGAGATCACGCACTAACTCTCCGTGCATAATGTGCTCCCCGTGTGACGTCAGAAACCCACGTTCCCTCCAGAGGAGCCCGAAGTCATGGGCCACTCCAAAGGCGTACCGGCTGTCCGTGTATATGTTCACACATAGGCCAGCACTCAATTCGCAGGCTCTTGTTAACGCTATCAGCTCCGCTGCCTGAGCCGATTTTTGTGGTATTCTAGCTGTTTCTACCACCGTCTTAAGAGTTGTGATCGCATATGCTGCGGAAGTCGTACCATCTGGCAGCCTTAAACACGATCCATCAACCCACAATTCCCCATCCACGTCAGGAAGTGGCACATCCTGCAAGTCAACACGACCCTTTGTCTGTTCCTCAGTCAGGAAAACACAGTCATGATGTTTTTCTTCCTGACCCTCCTCGACCGGATAGGGCAATAAAGTCGCGGGGTTCAAAGTAGCGCATCTTTTCAATGTTATGTGTGGTGCTAAGAGTGTCAACTCGTATCCTGTAAGTCGTGCACTCGTGAGGTATTGGGTCTTTGTTTGGTTTAACAGGGCATCTACTGCATGGGGAACTAACACCAACAATTTGTGTGATAACACTATGCCCTCACTCTGTCGTATAGCTACTGCTGTTGCCGCTACCGCCCGAAAACACCCAGGCAACCCTCGTGCTACAGGATCCAAAATAGCAGAGAAGTATGCACATGGTCTCTGCTTATCCCCATGCAACTGCACTAACACTGACAACGCACACCCATCATTCTCGTGTACGTACAATGTGAAAAGTTTCGTGTAGTCTGGTGTTCCTAACACGGGTGCGGAACAAAGGGCCTGTCTCAACTGCTCAAAGGCTTTCTGACATTCGTCTGTCCACTCAAGAGGCATCGGTGTAGTTTTGGACAATAATGCTAGCAAAGGTTTTATGATATGTGAAAAACTCATGATCCATTGTCTACAAAAAGATGTCAACCCTATGAAGGCACGCACATCTCTCTGCGTGCGGGGGACTGGTGTATCTAGAATTGCCTGAATTCGATCAGATGTTAATGCCCGCCCCTCCTTAGACAACAGATGACCGAGGTAGGTCACCTGGGGTCTACAGTATTGAAGCTTTTTCTTGGAAACCTTGTGATTGTTGTGTGCCAAAAAGGAAAGCAATGCAAGCGTACTCTGTTCACATTGTGCATAGGAGTCGGCGGCAAGCAGAAGGTCATCCACGTACTGGATGAGCGTTACGCCAGACTGCAATTTAAAGGAATCTAGTTGACGTTTCAAAGCCTGGCTATAGATGCTAGGGCTTTCGGTATATCCTTGGGGAACACGACAAAATCTATACGATTTATTATTGAGCGTAAAACCAAACAGATATCTGCTATCTGGATGAACAGGGATAGAAAAGAACGCATTCTTTAGGTCAATAACGCTAAAAGTGGTGGCTGTTGGTGGAACCAAAGTAAGCAAAGTCGTGATATCAGACACCACTGGGTATTGGGGAATGACAATTTTATTTATTTCACGCAAATCAATAATAAATCGATAGATCTTGCCATCTGAGTCTCTCTTAAGAATCGGTAGAATAGGGCTGTTACAGACATTATAAGGGACCTCCTCCACCACCCCCGCAGAAATCAAATCCTGAACAATATGTGTCAGTGCAATTTCACCTTCCTTCGAGATCTTATACTGTGGCACTCGTGGTAGAGGGGCCCCTTCCTTAACAGTAATGTGTATTGGTGGAATGCGCATCTCTCCCACATCCGTATCTGATGTCGCCCACAACGTGTGCGGCAGAGAGGCCAAAGCGGGAATATCTAAAATGACACAAAATCTGTCAGGGTCAGGGCAATCATCAGGGTCAGGGTAGTTGTCATTCAGAATAACCCGCACTCCCTCTGGAGCGCAGCGTATTGTTGCTCGAAAATATTTAAGCAAGTCAATGCCCAGGATATTATCTGGGGTATGGGGCGATAACAAAAATTGGCCAAAACTAAAGTATTTGTCAATGCATAGTGCAAGGGGCTTGGACAATGGGCTGGGGGAGGGTGTGCCATCAAACCCTACACACGTAATCATTTCGCCAGACAGGGGAGCCCTCGGAACCAAGTTTTTCGACAGAGCGCTACGAGTAGCTCCTGTGTCGACTAGGAATTGATCAGTAGAACCCAAAATACCCGCTGTTACATATGGACCTTGCTGATCTACCGGCACTTCAACTGATTCCTTACCCCATCCTACGCAATCCTATGCATGCACGTAATCCTGATGTTCCACATTCTCTCCTTCCAAAATCTGATATTGATTCCGTCTATCAAACGTATTTCGTTCGTCCTGGCCACGGCCCCTCTCCTCAACCTGTCTACGATCACCTCCGCCACCTCTCGTTCCAGTATAACCTCCTCTTGACCTTCCACTACCTCGACCACGCTGACTACGCTGTTCGCGAAGTACCGGACAATCTTCGGCCCAATGCCCAAACTCCTTACAATAAGCACACTGATCCTCCGCAATGTCCGTACGACCATACGATGCATTTCCCCCACCGCGTCTACCTCTATCATTCCCTCTACCCTGTGTTCCCCGAACCTGCGCCAACATCACCTTCGTTTTCAATTCCTTCGTCTTTTTCTCTACACTTTCTTTAGCTTCCACCTCCTGCCGCTCATAATACTGAGCCATAGTTAACAAGGACGCAGGGGTCGCCGTGGCCCAGGAACTTTCACTCGATTTCAATCGCTTAGCAATCTCTGGTAGGAGATTAGCTACATACTTATCTACAAACAGATGCCGACCCGTATCGTCTGTTAAAGATTGACCACTGTAATCATGAAAGGCCTCCTCGAAGCGTGTAAAGAAATCAGAGACCGTTTCATCGGGTTTCTGCTTGCACGACGTTAACATGGTCCAATCAATCTTTTTGGCGGGAACGAGCGTTTTCAATTTATGCAAAATAGCTGCTGGAAGATCTAAGATTAGCGGACAAGGCTTACATGCTGGTTCCCTATCTAAATCTGCAGCATTTATTTCTTTCCAGGTCCCCCCCAAGATCGTTTCATCATTAGTCTTACGAATTTGCCTCCACATATCAGGTGGTAAAATTAGCCCAAAAAACAAATCTATATCTACAAGAGTCATCACACAAGACGATATAGCCCCCTCCACCCCTTCATAAAATGCCGCCGGATTCTTCCGAAGATCAGGTAAAGAATTTTTCAAGGCCATCACATCTGCTCTATTCCATGGCGTATATACCCAATTATACACAAAATACCCTTTCGCATCCTTCGACAACTTATCATCGTCCGTACCTTCCCCTTTTGGCGGAACATACAAAGGCGCAGCTTCACGCATAGGCATAACATGCAACGCAGAACTCTTATCTGAACCACGGAGAGAACACTCCTTAGCCCGCCCATTATTCTCCGATTCGGACTCCTTTTGCCTCCGCTTCCGTTCCTCCCGCAATTGGGTTGTCTCATCCCGCAGCTTGATCAATTGCTTGAATAGGTCGTCAACATCTGAAAGATCAAAATCACCTTTAGCTAAATTTTCACGGTACACCGACAACACTTTTGGCTCTAACGTATCAGAAAGATCTCGATATGCGCTTACAACCTCATCAGCCAAGGAAGACAAAAAATACATCACTTCAAGATCCGTCCACCCTGCTTTCTCTGATATCAATTGATCCTGAGTAACACTATGCTTATTCACTTTGCGAGCCCAACTAAGTAAATGAGCGGACCTCTCCGCAGTAAACCTGAGAGCCGATACACCCTTCTTGCCCGACTTATCCCGTCCGTCATCATCAGAATCCACAGCTGGAGCCGTCGGCGTAACGTACGGAGGCGGTGACCGATCTAACAAAGAAAAATCATCAACTTCATTATTAAGGACAGGATAAAGTGGTCGGCGAATAGGAAACTGACCAGCAGTTTGCAAATTACGTTCCCGTTCCTCCCTTTCTTTCTTCTCCTGAGTCTCCTTTTCCTCAAGCTGTAAAGCCTTATCCCGAGCAGCCTTGCGCTGCTCTTTGTCCGCCAAGGCAACCTCACGCTTCATTCGCTCACGCGCCGCTTTCTCCCACATTCGCACACAATCAAACATGTTTTGTCTAGACCTGCGTTGAAACATACATTGCTCTACAAATTGGATTTTACTTAAATCGTATGACCCGTGTAGGGGCCATTGCAATTCGGGATCGGCCTTAGTGTACTTTTGCCATAATTTACTGTACATAATGGGTGGAAGGCCAAATTTGATATACATATCCCTATTTGGTGTTCCCTCTGGGGGAGCCGGCTGTGATTCCGCTAACCTAATTGAGGTACCATCTCCTAAACAACACATTCCCCGTAGTGTACTGAAAACAGGCATGTTCAAAGAGTATCACGAAAGCGTGACACCGGACAAAATGGCACTTACAGTTCTCCACACGATCGTGCCGCTCAAAGGAAAAAAAAAAACAAAGTTAGAGAAACATCTCTACATGCCTGCCTATGTGAAGTGCACTACACATATAAGTTCAAAGATCACAAATTCACAATGTTAGCTAACTCAAATCGAAGTTCATAGAATTCGGCAAGCGTCCTCGCCGATCACAAAGCGCAAATTTTCAGTAAGCGTCCGAAGACTACCTTACCGAACACAAGTCATAGAACTTCGGTAAGCGTCCAAAGACTACCTTACCGACCACAAAGCTTACCAAATTCCCAAAGGTCCAGGTTCCAACTGCCAAGGTCTTGTAAGCCAAATCAGCCAAACGGCACTCTCTCGGCGATGCAGACACTTCGGAAACTCAGTCGGAGACCGGCGCCACCTGGAAGGTCAGATCGGAAGGAAAGGAAAAACACCGTGGCAGCCAAGACTCGGGTCACTCGTGGCAGCGCGCGTCCATGGCGAGTTTCCAAGCCTTCGTCACGACCTCTCCTTCGGGCATCCGAGTCGCCGATGAGTCCCTTCGTGGTCGCCAATTGAAGTATTTCGGGGTTCCCAAGGCCTACACGCTCCAGAGATTACCCACTTACACAAGAACTGTTGGCACGGAAACTGTAAAATGCAAAGAACAAGTTTATTAAAACCCCATGGGGTGGTGGTACACTCAAACAGCACCCTTCGGTAATGCAAGAGGTATCACACCGAACACCGGTGTGACCCCGTTTATATACAATTTTGGGGCAATAAAAGTTTAGGCGGCACAAGTTAAGACACAGTTTTAGAGACATATATGGTCATGTTTTGGAATACTGCCAGCCCATTGGAGAGTTTCAAACCCGCTGGTCAGTTAGCGGCACATTCCTGAAGGTTTACGGGTCAGTGAGAACTGCGCATGTGTGGCTTGACCAGTACTAAAAATAGCCTGTTGCTGGGCAGATGAGAGTGGTCAGTGGAACGGACAAAGGACTAAAGGGCACGTCGGCCACGAGGCCGCTCATGGTTTAAGATGGCCGCTGCAACATTCAAAATGGCGTTTATCGTATATAGCCAAGTTAAGGAGGACAACGTGTAGATTCGGCTAATCGCTAATCAAAACGGGCCAACTACGACAATAAGGTCACTCGTACATACAGTCACTCATCATTACAACACTATCATATGCACTCATACACCTATGCAGACACTCACACACTGCCACTCATCCATGGAGTTACTCACACACCTAGTCAGTCCTGTAAAGAATCAATCACACTTTGATTTCTTAATCTATACAGTTAAACACAGAACAGCTTACATTTTCACAGATATACTAACACATACTTACTCACTTATATAATCAAATCCTTCATCCATACTCTTATACATCCACTCATTCTTCAATATGAAAAACATATTTAAACTTTACAAAAACACACAGACACTGGATGATGTCATCAGTGATGTCACTGACCATGTCATGAATGATGTAATATGTGACATCATCAGCATTGGATTGCGGATGCGCGAAATATATAGTTAGTGCAACTAACTATATGTTGAATTTCATTGGTTTTATATCAATAAAATGTCCAGCTAACTATATAGGAGGAATTTCAATGGTTTTTTATATGTTAATTCCTAACTATATAAGGGCTAAAACCTATGGTTTTATCAGTGAATATATATATATATATATATATATATATATATATACATAACAATCTTGATGTCTATCTTGAACTCATCATAGAGGACATCAAAAAACTGTAAACTGCCTCTAACAAAAAGCAATTGGCCATCAATAGACCAAACCAAGGCTATAATAATTTGGTCAACAAACTAAAAGCCGATAACAAAATAATAGTGAAACAAGCGGAAAAAGGAGGAAACATCGTCCTTTGGGGCCGAGAACAATATATAAAAGAAGCTGAGCGGCAACTGGGAGATTTAGTTTGCTACAGAGAGAGCAATATATCAGCAATAAAGGTGGCATGGAATGACCAAAACTCCAAATTGATGGCATGGCGGAGCAGTGGCCTGATATCTTATGATGAATGCTGTTATCTCAAAAAAGATCACCCTGTCATATCTTCCTTCTACCTTTTACCGAAGGTACATAAGGATGCCTCGATGCCACCAGGGAGGCCAATCATTTCGGCCATTGACAGTTCTACAGAAAGTATCTCCTGATACATTGACTATTTCTTGCAGGAGTGGGTTAAACAACTGGATTCATATGTAAGAGATACTACTGATTTTATTTGCAAGTTGGCAGGAGTAAACTGGAGTACTGATTTCTTGCTCATGACTCTGGACGTGACCTCACTTTATACGTCTATAAAGCATAGTGATGGTGTAAAAGCAGTGGAACATTACCTGGATAAGCGCCCTATGGATTGTATGCACCACAATAGAATGATTGTTGGAATGTTAAAACTTTGCCTAGAACAGAACTTTTTTACATTTAACAATCAGGTTTACCAACAGATGAGAGGGGGGGCAATGGGGGCCTGCTTTTCCCCCAGCTTCGCATGCTTGCACTTGGGGCTGTGGGAGGAGCGGGTCCTCATGGATCAACACAGGGACATTATGATCAACAATGTGATGATATACCTCAGGTATATAGACAATCTCTTCGTGGTAAGGAGGGGATCCATTGAGGAAGCCACTGATTTTGCAGAAAAATTGAATGTCAACAATTTTAATCCGCAATTGACCTCACAAATTCATAAGGAGTCAGTCAACTTTTTAGACGTTGAGGTCGATATCAAAGACAATAAGATAGAGGCAAAACTACATAGAAAAGCAACTGGGGGGAACACGTTGCTTCATGCAAGTAGTCAACACCCACAACACCTCATCCGCAGCATCCCCTATGGGGAGATGCTAAGGTTGAGAAAGATATGTAGTTCAGATGCTGAATGTGATCAAGCTCAAAGGGAAAGTAAAATACGGTTCCTTAACAGGGGATACAGTAATGAAATAATTGATGGGGCTATCAAACGTAAGAAAAATATCACGAGAGAACAAGCCCTAATACCCAAAGTTAGAGCTGCTACAATAGGAAATGGCAAGGAGCAGTTACAACCAAGAGCCATTATCACATATAGCAATCAGCACTCAGAAATTAGAACTGGAACCTGTTTAAGGGAGACCCGATAATAGGAGGTTTGGTAGCAAACAAACCAGACCTCACATTTCGGAGATCCCCAACTATGGCCAACGCTCTGGTAAGCAGTAGTCTTGACACTTCGAAATCTTGGATGGATCTCATCAAAGGTTTTAAGAAGTGTCAATCATGCAAAGCATGTCGCCATCGAATAAATAAGACCTATTTTTCTATCCCTTTCCTTGACAAACCTATAGCAATAAGTAAGAGACTCACATGCAAGACCGAATATGTGGTCTCCGTGTTGCAATGTCGTTGTGGGCTTCAATATGTGGGCAGTACACGTCTGCCCGCCCACAAACGTATATTACAACATCTTAGGGCTATATCAGGGAAAGATCAGTCATATCCAGTGGTGCAGCACTTTGAATCTGTCCACAACAGTGACTCCAGTGGTCTCCAATATTTTCTCATTGATTCAATTCTATCCCCTAAAAGGGGTGGTAACAGGGATGCGAAGTTGCGCCTGTTAGAGACGAGATATATTTTGGAATTAAAGTTTAATTAATCAAAAGAAAAAAGGACACTTGTAACAGATCTAAACCAGTGGTGAGAAATTGGAACGTCCTCAAAAACTCAATGTTTTATCGGAAACAGCGGTATATATGTTTATCCGCGCCACATTGATGTTGTGGCAGTTATCATTGAGCGTTCCAATATGTGTTTGGTGCCAGCCTCATCCAGAGGCCCTCTGGTATAGAGTGCAGTGTCCAGAGATATATGGGTTACCCACACCTAATAATGAAAAAACTTTTCAAGAGTTCATGAGAAAATATTTAAAAAAGAGAAGGTCACCGTTGTGTTTTATTGTGAGGTGAGATTCAATTGGCTTAAAATGATAGGATACTATAACAAGATCGAGTTACTGGATCTTTCTAGTATTTCAATGGATTCGTCGACATGTTTCAGCTGCCTCTGGCCCCACAGGGTCTATAGAGCTTTCATCAGGACTTACATACATATAGGTATTTCACTTACACGATTCGTGACGTCAATTTTGAGTGTACCTTTTTGGTCCTCAGTAACAGGAATTCACTCTCCACAATCTGTATTGTAAGAGTGCAAGTCTTCAACGGGGGGTCGCTTAGTAGCGCGCGGAGCCGCGTGGTGCGTCCTTCGTCATCTTGTGCTGACTCTGCCCCCGGTAGTCAAGACATTTATCATGGGGAAATAAATTGGACACATTAACTTTCCTCCTCCCTACCAGTTGATTAACTATTATAATATTTTGGAATTAAACAGCAAAAACCCTGGAGGTTTAAATGCCAGTGAGGACATGTATACTTGCCTTTAAGAAATCTGAACATAATCCTTTTAACCATGAATATGATGACGACAGAGCCCTCGAACAGAGGTTCATGAATAGATTCGGCAATCTGTTAAGAAATGTAGAATTGTTTTTATGAAGCACTTGCACTTGAAATTAATACACAAAATTATTACAGGACCTCAAGGAGGGCGTTGTAGGGAGGAATTATCAATTTGGGTATGATCAGCTGTTTTGACTAGTTTTTTATGGCCCACTGGGGTTAGATGTTTATGACAGCAAGGAGCTATATTCTATTTTTACACGACATAACATGTATACATATGGTTCTGTCTAATTACTGTGCAAAAATCATGTTTGTATATATTGTAATTAGTTTGTATAGAAACAGTGTGTATATATATATATTATTAATTTTATTCATATGTAGATATGTACAGAAAAAATTATTTAGTCTGTTATGCATGAGCAAGACATTTGTATATATATATGAAATTGTGGACAAACTTAAACCCATGAATTTATATGTAGAACCTTCTAATATTTAAATGGGCACTATGTCCTTTATTACATTGTGTTGTATCCAAGGAATGACAGTAGAGGGAGGTAAACTTAAGGATTAAGTTTAATTAGAAATCTCAAGTACAGCATAAGATCCATCAGAGTGCACATCCAAGAAGCTCCAGTCTTCAACTGAAGATCAGGAGCAGAACATTCTACAATAACCTAGCAACCCAGGTGCTATGATGCAAATACATGAAACAGCATGAGCACTGAAGAAACATAAGATATAACACACCTCCTTCCCCACAATCACAAAACAAAACAAGTTAAAAATAACAAAGCGAGAAAACTGAAAATAAACAACAATTTACAAAAACAACATATCAAGTAATGTAATCATTCAAATATTTAGGAGTAAACTTAATTCTAGATGATTTTGAACAAGAAGCAGAGACGAGCGCTGGAGTCTGATGAGATCTATATAAAATTAAAATCTTGAGCGTAGGTTCGAAGATAATGCTGACTATCCCACCCTCGTCGCCAATTTATGTTGTATCCAAGGAATGACAGTAGAGGGAGGTAAACTTAAGGATCAAGTTTAATTAGAAATCTCAAGTACAGCATAAGATCCATCAGAGTGCACATCCAAGAAGCTCCAGTCTTCAACTGAAGATCAGGAGCAGAACATTTTACAATAACCTAGCAACCCAGGTGCTATGATGCAAATACATGAAACAGCATGAGCACTGAAGAAACATAGGATATAACACATTGTCACTGTCGTTTTAAAGTATGCAGTATTTCCTTGCTGCCTATGAATGAAATGGTACCAGCTACTCCCGTAAGATATTCTGAGCTACAAATGTCCTTGTTTATGTCTTTGACATGTCATGTGATCAACCCTCGTTGGTGGAGGCGAAACGCGTCATGGGGGATTGCGGGCTGAAAACTCTGCACAAATAAAGCACTGAGAAAAGCATATAAATGGTGGTTCTGCTTTTCCGTTATCCTGCATCTTTGAAAGGAAGCGTTTGTGAATGACGATTTCTCAAATATATATATATATATATTACCTACTGGCGGTCGCCAGTAGGTAGTTATAGTTAGGATTTTTTTCAATGCAAAATCTCAAAATTCTATTTGGAATAACTTTTGCGCCGGTTGACGAATCTGCCAGAAAATTTCCTCAAATTTGCCTCGCGGAGCTCCGGTCCTTCCTTGAAAGTTTGGGGGGGATTCGTCAAGCGGGGGCCGATATAAAAGGGGGGTCCCAAAACATGTTTTCCCCATGTTAATTTCCATAGGGCGGTCGACCTCATTTTTAGCCCGAAAGTCTGAATGAATTCCCACCGAACTTGGCAAAATTGTAGGGACTGGTACTCCAATGTGCCTTTGCTATGTCTCAAGATATATGTTCCAGTGGTTTTTACTAAAATTAACTTTGAAAAAATATATATTGGGCTACAATGTGGCCCAATGTAGCCCAAAGATGGCCACCAGAGACAAAAAAAACAAATGTAGCCCAAATATCAGCCAGATGTAGCCCAACTATAGCCCCATGACAGAATGTCCCAGAGTGTTCTAAAGGACAACTAGAGCGCTAACTTTCTTACTTATGACAAAAGTATGGCACACCTGAAGTCATCTTGATTGGAATAAAGTGTTAACACTTAAAACATTTAATTTGCAAAGGAACAAAATGAGGGGGTTCATTTTGCCATAGAAATTATGATTAGTGCTGAAGAAAGAAAAATTAGGGCACATTTTGAGTGACTTCTCAAATCCTCTTATATTTCATTAAAAAAATTCTGATATGCAGTCTCCCAAGATGGCCACCAGAGACAAAAGAGCCCAAATATCAGCCAGATGTAGCCCAACTATAGCCCAATGACAGAATGTCCCAGAGTGTTCTAAAGAACAACTAGAACGCTAACAGTCTTACGTATGACAAAAGTATGGTACACCTGAAGTCATCTTGATTGGAATAAAGTGGTAACACTTAATACATTTAATTTGAAAAGGAACAAAATGAGGGGTTTCATTTTGCCATAGAAATTTTATATATATATATATATTCACAGAAAAAACCATAGGTTTTAGCCCATATATAGTTAGGGATTAGCATTTTCAAAACCTTAATTTACTCGCACAAAACCATGGAAATTCGCATATATTGTTAGATGCAATAACTATATATCGCGCACCCGCAACCCACTGCTGATGATGTCACATATTACATCATTCATGACATGGTCAGTGACATCACTGATGACATCACTGACGACATCTCAAATGACATCACTGATTACATCTCAAATGACAACATCCAGTTACTGTATGTTTCTGTAAAGTTAAAATATGTCTTAGATATTGAAGAATGAGTGGATGTATAAGTGTTTGGATGAAGGATTTAGTAGGTGCATGACTGACTGTATGAGTGAGTGATTAAATGTGTCTCACTGAGTGCATGGGTTAGTGACTAAACTGTCTTAATGTGTGCATCATTATGTATGTTGTTCTGTAAACTGCTGCATGTGTTGATCAGTAGCTATATGAGTAACTATATGGGTTATTGATTGGTTGCCCAAATATTTGTATGGGAGAGTGAGTCTGTGAGTGGGGGTGGCTGGGAGGTGTGTGACTCTGTGCATAGATGTGTGAGCAGTTGATTCACTAGATGTATGGGTTCAAAAGTGCATGTGAAAACAGCTGTATGGGCGGTTGACTATCAGCATGAGTGCATTGGTGAGTAATTGGATTTATCAGTGCTATATGTCAAAGTAAATACATATGTAAAACACAGTACATGTAAGAGTTGACATATATAAATAACTGTGCATAAGAGCCAGTGAATGTGTGAGTGGCTGTATGGATCATTCTGAACTTGTATCAGGGATTGTATAAGAGAGTAAATATGTGTTAGTATATGTTTGATTAAGTAAGGTGTGTATAACTTTATAGTTGAGGAAATAGAGGTGTGATTGATTCTTTGCATGACTGACTAGGTGTGTGAGTAACTCCATGGATGAGTGACAGTCTGTGAGAGTCTGTTTACACTGATTGTATCTAAGGTTATATTAGAGTCTGAAAAGGATGATCGTATTATCACATGAATGATATCATCAGTGATGTGATTAGTAATGACAAATGAAATGTTATCAGTGATGTCATTAGAGATGTCATCAGTGATGTCATCAGTGATGTTACTGACCATGTCATGAATGATGTCATTTGAGATGTCATCAGTGATGTCATCAGTGATGTCACTGACCATGTCATGAATGATGTAATATGTGACATCATCAGCAGTGGGTTGCAGGTGTGCGATATATAGTTATTGCATCTAACTATATATGTGAATTTCTATGGTTTTGTGCGAGTAAATTAAGGTTTTGAAAATGCTAATCCCTAACTATATATGGGCTAAAACCTATGGTTTTTTCTGTGAATTTCAATGGTTTTTTAATAGCAAATATCAAAAGCTGTAAAATGTCAAGTACGTGATAGGTAAAAACTTTTTCGTGTTTATGCACGCTGATGTGCTTTGAACGCTGCCCCCCCTCCCCTCTTTTCTCTTAGTAGTACTCTCTCTTTGCAGATAGTGAAGGGTAGTTAACGCAGGCCTTTACCCCCGTTGTAATCCGTCGTGCCTGCTTGTCTCTCCATTTGATTGATTGTTATCCAAGCATTTACTGTTTTACAATTGGTTCTCTTTGGTTCATTCTCTATTTACAAACAAGCACAAAGTCGCAATACTCTGTTTAGTCTTTGCAGATTGTGAAAAATCGTGTAAAAAAATAAAAGTAATCGAGCAAAATCAGTAGGCCACTAATGGAATCTCTTTTTGACCTCACTAAAATAGAAACATTAGGAACAACCCTTCTTGAGAAATACGAAAATAGTGAGATGAACTGAGCTCCACACCATGAGGACTGCAAGACAGCTCGGCTCCGCCACCCACCCCGCCCAAAATAACGATAAACTCTATGCAAATATTATAAATATATACAACACACCAGCAAAGTAACAGGGTAAAACATTTTATTAAATAACTATTTACATAACTATTTTATACTTTTTGTTGCCTGATCCGGCTAGCTCAATCGATCGAGCATGAAACTCATAAACTCTGATACCAAGCGTTGCTGCTGATGCTATGCAGACAAAAACTGGTTTTCAGTTTGTACATTCATCAAGATTTTTCCATCCAAGGCTGGTTGAGAGTTTGTAGAACGATAGCTTCAGATTTTCAACATACGGTGTGGTGGCGCGGACTGGGAGGGGGCGCTTGGCTCCTGCCCCCTCCCCAAGTCGTGTTGCCCTGATGTGGCCTAAGATCGCCCCCGACATAGGCGGCCGGCTCCCGGGGTCCGGCGGAACTTTTTGCCTTTTGATGACTCATCCATTCTGGACCTTGTCCCAAAATCCGTTTGACCTGAAGACACGCTGTAGTGGGGCGCCCCTTTACCGTTTCAGTTGCCATTCCGCCCGCTTTTGCTACACTGTGCCTCTTCCGCAATTCAGCTGTTTACCACCCGCTCTTGCGACTACAGCGTCTCGCTCACCATGTAGTTGAGTTGCGCCCACTCTTGCGGTGCAGCGATAGGCGGCTGCCACAAGACTCTCAAAATGGCAGCCGGCTCTTCAGATTTGGGCGTGATCCACTAAAATGGCCCTGGGACACCTTGGAACTCGGACGCTTGTCTGTAGGGCTTGGGCCCCCTTCTCGAAAGCGTCCCCTGAGCCTTGAAGATTCTACAAAAGTCTTGGGGGCCCCCGACTCCCGCAGGCTTCTGGTGGGGAGCGGCTGCCATGATTGCTCGTGGAATGGCCACGACTGAGCTACGAGATGGTGGTGCTCTCATGCTGACGCCAGCTTCAGTCTGAAACATCCAGAAACACTGTAGACTACCAATTCAATCAGTTCCGGTAGCGCCCAAACGTGACCCGGTAGGGAAGAACTTGCCCTCCCCTCTTTGACTGATGGTTCTTGTTGCCTGTCCCTTCTGTTGTCATTTAACAGAACTTTTTAGACTGCTGAAAGGGGTTGTGTTCCGACCGCTGGTTGGTGGAGACATTTTGACTATATTCAGGACCTACGTTGTTGCGTAATGCGTTATATGACACGCCGCGTTAGCGCACCCGGAAGTGCTCCGGTGCGCGAAGCGCAGCTTCCCGGAAGCGATCCGGGGCGCGGCGCGTAACGTAAGCATAACAGGTCATGTGACTTGTTTATAAAACTTTTCATTGGTTCATTTTACTTTTGTTATTCTAATGATGAAAGGCTTGGTCATATGACCTAAAAATTACGCTTTTCATTGCTTTCGAACATTATTTTTTCTTAAACATATATGTTATAATGTTCCAGGCTAATGTACTTTCCCGGAAAATTTACAACTGTCCTGCAAGTAAAATATATTCCTTTTTTAGCAAAAGGGCGTTTTTTTCGTCCCATGATGGAGCCGTTGAGCAAAAGATGCTCGGCCTGCTGTCTTAGTCGCCGATACGCCTGAATATCAGATTCTTATCGACCACTTTATGTTGCAGGAGTAAAAAACACAACAGCCCTTGACCATTTATCTTAACTGCGTTCCTGCGTATTATACCTTTTATCCGTCATATAATTGGACTGCTTTATTTCACTTGCCTTTGACTAATTCGAAAACAGTGACTAAAATTAAAAACTTTACCAATGTAAATACTACTACCATGTTTTGTTTTAAAAACCTTTATTGTGAAAATGTCAGTATACAAATACGGGCCTATAACCACGTGGGCCGGCCACGGAGCAAACTGGAATCGTATATGATGAGGAAACATTTACACTGCAGAGGAACGTAATGAGCGGGCCATTAGGTTGCAAGAACTAAGGTGTCTAACAGTTGCGGAATCGGTGGACGTACATTTTGTAATTAAAATACGACAGGGCCACTTACAATAAAATTTTCAAGATATACATTTGCGGGCAAGTACCATGGGTGACGTTAATTTGAACTTACAATAGTACAGTAATCAATAACACATCAGAACTTAATATCAATAGGGATGTCCAAATGTTCCATCAGTACTCGTCCCCGCCCGCCATGTGCTTCAAAACTGCATACGTATCTCGTGATATCAAGGTTGTTCAACCAGTACACATCAAGGAGTTACGAGTCCCATTTATACCGGCGCCATTTTGGGCGAGGCCGGGCAGGTCCAGGATATAGTCAAAATGTCTCCACCAACCAGCGGTCGGACCAGAACCCCTTTCGGCAGTCAAAAAAGGTTCAGTTAAATGACAACAGAAGAGATAGGCAACAAGAACCAGTTCAGTTAAATGACAACAGAAGAGATAGGCAACAAGAACCAACAGTCAAAAGAGGGGAGGGCAAGATCTAAAGCCATTGTTCTACAAACTCTCAAGCAGACTTGGATGGAAAAATCCTGAAGAATGTACAAACTGAAAACCATTTTTTGTCTGTATAGCATCACCAGCAAAGCTTGAGTCAGCTTTCTGTGAAGCCGCCATTTTGATTCAATCAATAGCATCCCCCTGTACACATTCAGGGACCTGGTCGTGTCTAAAGGTCAAACGGATTGTGGGACAAGATGCAGAAAGGAAAAGGAAAAAAGTTCCGCAGGACCATGGGAGCCGGCCGCCTATGTCATGGGCGATCTTTGGCCACACCAGGGCAATAGTGAAGCTGCAGCAGGTGCAAATAAGTTTCAGACAGTGTTACAAGCACTGCTCAGAACTCTCAACTATGACACTCAACATCCAGGACTTGCCATCCGGATCTTGGCTCTCAACTATGGCACCCAACATCCAGGACTTGCCATCCGGATCTTGTCGCCTTGTGCTGGTTCCGACCTATTCACACATCGGTCCGCTACTGACACCACCTCATAAGCCAACGGGGCACCCCACGCCGACTTTCGGCGCAGCATTGTAGGATGGCCACACCAGTGCGGCAACTTGCTGGACACCACCTCGGTGCCATCCAGATCTCGGCGCATTGTGCTGCCTTCGGTCTACTGTAGCCGCAAGTGCGGACGCAACTCAGCTGGATAGCGAGTGAAACACCAAGGGGCGCCCCACTGCAGCCAAGGAGCCTCCATCTTGGGGGCGACGCACAGCATCACATTGCTTTCTCAAACAGCCCCCACTGACTGTCGCGACCTCACAGGCCAACGGGGCACCCCACGCCGACTTTCGGCGCAGCATTGTAGAATGGCCACACCAGTGCGGCAACTTGTTGAACACCACCTCGGTGCCATCCGGATCTTGGCGCGTTGTGCTGCCTTCGGCCTATTCGCACATCGGTCCGCTACTGACGCCGCCTCACGTTCCAACGGATTTTCTACGCTTTTTATACCAGCGCGTAACGTAAGCATAACAGGTCATGTGACTTGTTTATAAAACTTTTCATTGGTTCATTTTACTTTTGGTTTCCTAATGATAGAAGGCTTGATCATATGACCTAAAAATAACACTTTTCATTGGATTAAAACATTTTTTTTTCCCAAACGATGAAAGCCCCACCTTGTTTCTGGATGTTTTAGACTGAAGCTGGCGTCAGCATGAGAGCACCACCATCTCGTGGCTCCGTCGTGGTCATTCCGCGAGCAATCATGGCAGCCGCTCCCCACCGGAAGCCTGCAGGAGTCGGGGGCCCTCAAGACTTTTGAAAAATCTTCAAGGCTCAGGGGACATCCGAGTTCCAAGGTGTCCCAGGGCCATTTTAGTGGACCAGGCCAAAATCCGAAGAGCCGTCGGCCATTTTAAGAGTCCTGTAGCAGCCGCCTATCGCTGCACTGCAAGAGTGGGCGCAACTCAACTACATGGTGAGCGAGACGCTGTAGCCGCAAGAGCGGGCGATAACCAGCTGAATGGAGGATGAGGCACAGTGTAGCAAAAGCGGGCGGAATGGCAACTGAAATGGTAAAGGGGCGTCCCAGTACAGCAGACGAGCCTCCACCTGGGGAGGCCCGTTCATGCCGCCTCCCCCCCCCCCCCCGGGGCGCCCCACGCCGTTTTTCCGAGCAGCATTGTAGGATGCCAAAACCAGTGCGGCAACTTACTGGACATCACCTGTTTGCCATCCACATCTCAGCGCGTTCTGCTGCCTTGGGACTATTCGCACAACAGACCGCTACTGACGAGGCCTCCCCCCGCACCACCCGGGACGCCCCACGCCATTTTTTGGAGCTGCATTGTAGGATACCAAAAACCAGTGCGGCACCCAGGTAACATCACCTGGGTGCCGTCCAGAACTCAGCACGTTGTGCTGCCTTGGGACTATTCGCACAAAACACAGCTACTGACCATTGTTGCTTCTTTTTTAAAAAAATGTTTAAATGTATTTACTGTTTTTGTTGCGTTGTATATATTTATAAGTTATTAAAGTGTTATAATCCTACAACTTTGTTGGAGTGCTATATATTTTTAATGTGACACATAATTGTGAAGACTTTGATGTACAAAAAGGCATCCCTGGAATCTTCCGCTTCAGGCTCGGACCCACACACCCTCACAGTGAGAATCCCAAACCCAAGCACAATACAGGATCGTTATCAGATAGTAGGAACGCATGTGGTGTGACGGATCTCATGAGGTGGGGGCCTTGATCTACTGTAACTCCTTTGAAGAGGGGTGATTCTCTACAGCTGGGGCCATAAACTACACCTGCAGGACTAGGTGATAGCCTGGGACCGGCCTTGACAATCGGACACAGAGGAAGAGGAGTGTCAGAGGGTGCGGTAGTGAATAGGGTGAAAGGGAGGTGTCGGGCGGGCACAGGGTGTGATTCTCAGAGAAGAACAGCGCAGATGGGAGGAGGTTTCTGGGCCATGCATGAGAGAGAGCGGGGGTGACCAGTGCGTGGGGGAGATGCTTGCGAGGGAGGGAAGCCATGCTGAGGATCAGCGGCGTGCAGAGAGTGGGTCTGGTCAAGGCATCTAAAATGGCTGCCGTGCTCAACAAAAGTGTGGCATTGCAAAAAAGGCAAGATGGCGCAGACAATGTTTATCAATAAGGATTAATTTATAAAAATTATTTTTAACAAAATATTTAATCGCAGTGACAAAATAGCGGTCAACAGTTTCTGATTTCCATCGAATCGAACGTTAAGAGACGTCACGCAGCAAAAAAAAAAAAAAACGCTCATGAACAGCGCAGATGGGAGGAGGTTTCTGGCCCATGCATGAGAGAGAGAGCGGGGGTGCACGCAGCAAAAAAAAAAAAAAAACGCTCACGAACAGCGCAGATGGGAGGAGGTTTCTGGCCCATGCATGAGAGAGAGAGCGGGGGTGACCAGTGCGTGGGGGAGATGCTTGCGAGGGTGGGGAGCCATGCTGAGGATCGGCGGCGTGCAGAGAGTAGGTCTGGTCAAGGCATCTAAAATGGCTGCCGTGCTCAACAAAAGTGTTGCATTGCAAAAAAGGCAAGATGGAGCAAACAATGTTTATCAATAAGGAATAATTTATAACAATTATTTTTAACTAAATATTAACTTGCAGTGACAAAATGGCGGACAACAGTTCCTGATTTCCATCGAATCGAACGTTAACAGACGTCACGCAGCAAAAAAAAAAAAAAGCTCACGCACAGCCGCTGGAACACATGTATCAACATATATGAGCCTCCTCAGCCACCCTCAGAAAACATAAGGAGTCAGGATACGTCTCCCGTACCCCCTTATACCTAGTAATTTAATTAAATCGAAACACAAAATGGCGAATTCCCGTTTCGCTACAAGTTTGCGGCCCGGTTCGCGAACCGAGAAGCGCTTCTACCCTGAAAAATCAAATTTTAAATATTTGCCCCATGGGACCCTTTAATAACCCCAACATCATTCCTAGGGGGTCAAGAGGAGTCTACCTTGCCCCCTTTCATTAAATTCCCCCTTCGTTTTTCTCCTCCTCTTGTCTCTCGATCCTACCGAGAGACAAGATGGCGGCCGCACCGGACTGTTTAGAATGTTGACAGACACCGGAGAGCCAATCAGCTTCGCTACGCAAAGCTCCGTTACGCGAAAAGTACGCGATCTGGTGCGCTATCTAGGACGCTGTCACAGATATATCTGTTTTTTTAAACGTTAATTTCTCAAATTCCACTGGAGCACATATATTGAGACCCAGCAAAGGCACATCGGGCTAACAGTCCCTATAATTTTGCCAAGTTTCGTGTAAATCCATTCAGCTGTTCGAGCTAAAAGTGAGGCCAAAGGCCCTATGGAAAAATGAATGGGAAAAATGCGTTTTGGGACCCCCCTTTTTTCTCGGCCCCCCCTTGACGAAACCCCCCCAAATTTTCAGGGGCTGATCAGAAACAAAATGTGCCATTTTCCTGAAAACTTCAGCTGATTCCGTCCACAAACGCCAAAGTTATTAGACATAGAATTTTTAAAAGTTCCATAGAGAAAAAATCCTAACTATATATACCTACTGGCGACCGCCAGTAGGTAATATATATCCACAAGAGCAGGAGACCCAATTTGAAGAGATGCCACCCAAAGGTATGATTCAGCTCAGCTTTTTATTCACATGACAGCCTGCCAGCAGGATAACGTCAGGAACACAGCATATAACAGTGCACGCCAGACGCGTTTCAGGATATACCTTTCTTCAGTGGCGTTTCAGATCGACTTGAAGCGCTGCAGAAAGTGCACACTTAATATTCCAACACCCGCCCTGTTGGGCGTTACCAGCCTCGTGGTGTTATGGGTGATGTAGTGCATTCTGTTAAACCCTGTGGTTGCATTGCTAAATAGTCTCAGAATTGGCTTGTCATTAAAATTGCAAAAGTTCAAGACGAGGCCTGCCCCGCTTTGTAGCTGTCACGTAGAGCTTGGAACCGGCAGCTCCCTGCAAAGGCGACGGTTCCCCTTCGTTCCATATGTTGCAGCGCTAAATAGCGCCGCCTCTGACCCGCACAGCGGTGAGCTTCTCCTCCCGACCAGGGTCTGGCCGTTTAACATCCACAAGAGCAGGAGACCCAATTTGAAGAGATGCCACCCGAAGGTATGATTCAGCTCAGCTTTTTATTCACATGACAGCCTGCCAGCAGGATAACGTCAGGAACACAGCATATAACAGTGCACGCCAGACGCGTTTCAGGATATACCTTTCTTCAGTGGCGTTTCAGCACGACTTGAAGCGCTGCTAAATAGTCTCAGAATTGGCTTGTCACCGCAGTGCGGGTCAGAGGCGGCGCCATTTAGCGCTGCAACATATGGAAAGAAGGGGAACCGTCGCCTTTGCAGGGAGCTGCCGGTTCCAAGCTCTACGTGACAGCTACAAAGCGGGGCAGGCCTCGTCTTGAACTTTTGCAATTTTAATGACAAGCCAATTCTGAGACTATTTAGCAATGAAACCACAGGGTTTAACAGGCTGTCATGTGAATAAAAAGCTGAGCTGAATCATACCTTCGGGTGGCATCTCTTCAAATTGGGTCTCCTGCGGATATATATATTTATATATATATATATATATATATATATTACCTACTGGCTATCGCCAGTAGGTATATATAGTTAGGATTTTTTCCCTATGGCATTTTTGAAAATTCTATGTCTAATAACTTTGGCGTTTGTGGACCGAATCGGCTGAAATTTTCAGGAAAATGGCACATTTTGTTTCTGAGCAGCCCTTGAAAATTTGGGGGGGGTTCGTCAAGGGGGGGCCGAGAAAAAAGGGGGGTCCCAAAACGCATTTTTCCCATGTTAATTTCCATAGGGCCTTTGGCCTCACTTTTAGCTCGAACGGCTGAATGGATTTGCACGAAACTTGGCAAAATTGTAGGGACTGTTAGCCCGATGTGCCTTTGCTAGGTCTCAATATATGTGCTTCAGTGGATTTTGAGAAATTAACGTTCAAAACAAGATATATATCTGTAACAGCGCTCTGGGCAGCGATCCGGTCCGTTTACTTTTCGCGAAACGGAACTTTGCGCGCAGAAAGCTGATTGGCTCTCCGGTGTCTGTCAACATTCTAAACAGTCCGGAGCGGCCGCCATCTTGTCTCTCGGTAGGATCAAGAGAGAAGAAGAGGTGAAAAACGAAAGGGGAATTTAATGAAAGGGGGCAAGGTATCCCCCTCTTGACCCCCTAGGAATGTTGTTGGGGTTATTAAAGGGTCCCGTGGGGAAAAGAAAAAAAAATGATTTTTCACGGTAGAAGCGCTTCACGGGCCGCGAACTGGGCCGCAAACTGGTAGCGAAACGGGAATTCGCCATTTTGTGCTTCGTTAATTAAATTATTAGGTATAAGGGGGTGCGGGAGACGTATCCTAATCCCCTATGTTTCCTGAGGGTGGCTGAGGAGGCTGATATATGTTGATACATCTCTTCCAGCGGCTGTGCGTGAGCTTTTTTTTTTTTTGCTGCGTGACAGTCCGGAGCGGCCGCCATCTTGTCTCTCGGTAGGATCGAGAGAGAAGAAGAGGTGAAAAACGAAAGGGGAATTTAATGAAAGGGGGCAAGGTATCCCCCTCTTGACCCCCTAGGAATGTTGTTGGGGTTATTAAAGGGTCCCGTGGGGAAAAGAAAAAAAAAAGATTTTTCACGGTAGAAGCGCTTCACGGGCCGCGAACTGGGCCGCAAACTGGTAGCGAAACGGGAATTCGCCATTTTGTGCTTCGTTTTAATTGTTTAGAGATAAAAATTATCGCCGCACATCGGCCACAATGCATGAGTATCGTTGAAAAGTCAGCGATATTCATGCATTATCCAGCAAATGCTCTTAGCCGTGTTATCCACCTTCCATTGGATAACATGGTTAAAAACTGCTCTGTGCGTGAGCTTTTTTTTTTTTTTTGCTGCGTGACGTTTGTTAACGTTCGATTCGATGGAAATCAGGAAGTGTTGACCACCATTTTGTCACTGCGAGTAAATATTTTGTTATAAATGAATCCTTATTGAAAAACATTGTCTGCGCCATCTTGCCTTTTTGTCCAATGCCACAATTTTGTCATGCACGGCAGCCATTTTAGATGCCTTGACCAGGCCCACTCTCTGCACGCCGCCGATCCTCAGCATGGCTTCCCACCCTCGCAAGCATCTCCCCCACGCACTGGTCATCCCCGCTCTCTCTCTCATGCATGGGCCATATACTTCCCCCCATCTGCGCTGCTCTTCTCTGAGAATCACACCCTGTGCCCTCCCGACACCTCTCTTTCACCCTATTCACTACCGCACCCTCTGACACTCCTCTTCCTCTGTGTCCGATTGTCCAGGCCGGACCTAGGCTATCACCTACCCCTGCGGATGTAGTTTATGGCCCCAGCTGTAGAGAATTCAGACATGCCAACCCTCCCGATTCAGGCGTGAGACTACTGATTTCAGTGCTAGTCTCCCGCCTCCCGATTTCTGCAAGCAAAAACTCGGGGGCATATTACGAACAACTAGCGATAATTTTTGTCTCTAACTTGTTTAGAGACAAAAATTATCGCCGCACATCGGCGATTTTTATCGCAGATAAACCTTGCTATTATCGCAGAAAAGTCAGCGATATTCATGTATTATCGAGCAAATGCTCTTAGCCATGTTATCCACCTCCCATTGGATAACATGGCTAAGAACTGCTCAGGGCAGGTGTTAGATTTTGGAGATATTCGCGCTTAGCGTGAATATCTCCAAAAGTTGGTAATAGGAGATAGCGATGTTAGGGACTGTTTCCAGTCGCTAACATCTTGGCACGCCCGCTTTGCATGTCATTAGTGATAAGTATCACTGACATGCAAAGCGGGGCCCAAGATGGTCGCTATCTCCTTTTAGCTGTCACTAACTGGTGTTAGCGACAGCTTGGTAATAGGGAGATATTTTTATCTCCGCTTTCTTGGCTTTTAAAGCCAAAAAAGCGGAGATAAACCCCCTTGATAATATGCCCCACGATTCCTTGGGGGTTTCAGCTGACAGGGCTTGGTATTGTGTTACATGGTAATTTTTCCAGGAAACGTCAGAGGGTCGATGCAGGGGTTCTAGAAGAGGTGATAAACCATTTAAGCCTCATGAACAAGCGCATGGTCTTTTAAAGATTTGTGAAGTACTCGGGGCGGCGGTGTGTGTGTGTCCTCTTTCAGGAGCGGGCGGGGGGGGGGGGCACTGCCAGCAACTTGCCAGGTCAGGTAGTGTTCAACACGTGCATCACCCTTTCTCTGCCTGCTATTGCGCTCCATGCTTCGGAAAGGTAAGAAAAAGAACGTGCATTTGAGTTTGAAATGTCCGATCCTGCAGCAGCACACTTCCAAAGCCCACACATGACAATAACCCGATTCAAGGCCCCATTCACCCGTTTTAAAAAAAATAGATAACACTCCAACAAAGTAAGATTATAAAACTTTATTAACTATTAACTATAACGAACGGAACAAAAACTAAAAACATTTAAACATTTTTCAACACAAAAAGCAACAATGGTTAGAAGCTGTCTTTTGTGCGAATAGTCCCAAGGCAGCACAACGTGCAGAGTTCTGGACGGCACCCAGGTGATGTCGCCTGGGTGCCGCACTGGTTTTGGGATCCTACAATGCAGCACAGAAAAACAGCGTGGGGCGTCCCGGGTGGTGCGGGGGGAGGCCTCGTCAGTAGCGGTCTGTTGTGCGAATAGTCCCAAGGCAGCAGTACGCGTTGAGATGTTGATGGGACTGTGTCCAGTGTCACATGGCTGACACAACATGTACGACAGGCACCCAGGTGATGTCCAGTAAACTGCCGCACTGGTTTTGGTATCCTACAATGCTGCTCCGAAAATTGGCGTGCGGCGCCCGGGGGTGGGGGAGGGGGCGTGAACGGGCCTCCCCAGGTGGCGGCCATCTAGCTGAGTTGCGCTCGCTTTTGCGGCTACAGCGTCTCGCTCACCATGTTGTTGAGTTGCTTCCACTCTTGCAGTGCAGCGATTGGCGGCTGCCACATGGCTCTTAAAATGGCGGACGGCTCCTCGGTTTTGGGCCTGGTCCACTGAAATGGCCCTGGGACACCTTGGAACTCGGACGCTTGCCTGCTAGGGCTTGGGCTCCATTCTCGAAAAGCGTCCCCTCAGCCGTGAAGATTCTACAAAAGTCTTGGGGGCCCCCGACTCCCGCAGGCTTCCGGTGGGGAGCGGCTGCCATGATTGCTCGCGGAATGACCACGACGGAGCCACGAGATGGTGGTGCTCTCATGCTGACGCCAGCTTCAGTCTGAATGATCCAGAAACAAGGTGGGGCTTTCATCGTTTGGGAAAAAAAAATGTTCTAAACCAATGAAAAGTGTTATTATTAGGTCATATGACCAAGCCTTCCATCTTTAGGAAACCAAAAGTAAAATGAACCAATGAAAAGTTTTATAAACAAGTCACATGACCTGTTATGTGGCATAGGGCTACAAAAAGCGTAGAAAATCCGTTGGCACGTGAGGCGGCGTCAGTAGCGGACCGATGTGCGAATAGGCCGAAGGCAGCACAACGCGCCGAGATCCGGATGGCACCGAGGTGGTGTCCAGCAAATTGCCGCACTGGTGTGGCCATCCTACAATGCTGCGCCGAAAGACGGCGTGTCCAGCTGAGTTGCGGTCACTGTTGCGGTACAGTGACTCGAACGCGCCGAGATCCGGATGGCACCGAGGTGGTGTCCAGCAAATTGCCGCACTGGTGTGGCCATCCTACAATGCTGCGCCGAAAGACGGCGTGTCCAGCTGAATTGCGGTCACTGTTGCGGTACAGTGACTCGAACGCGCCGAGATCCGGATGGCACCGAGGTGGTGTCCAGCAAATTGCCGCACTGGTGTGGCCATCCTACAATGCTGCGCCGAAAGACGGCGTGTCCAGCTGAGTTGCGGTCACTGTTGCGGTACAGTGAGTCGAACGCGCCGAGATCTGGATGGCCCCGATGTTGTGTCCAGCAAGTTGCCGCACTGGTGTGGCCATCCTACAATGCTGCGCCGAAAGTCGGCGTGGGGTGCCCCGTTGGCTTATGAGGTGATGTCAGTAGTGGACCGATGTGTGAATAGGTCGGAACCAGCACAAGGCGCCAAGATCCGAATGGCAAGTCCTGGATGTTGAGTGCCTCAGTTGAGAGTTCTGAGCAGTGCTTGTAAGACTATCTGAAGTTTATTATAAGAATCAGAGTAAGTTGAAGACTGTCTGAAGCTTATTTGCACCTTTTGCAGCTTCACTATTGCCCAAGGTGGTGTTCAGCGGAACTTTTTTCCTTTTCCTTTCTGCTTCTTTTCCTACAATCCGTTTCATCTGAAGACACGACCAGGTCCCTGAATGTGTGTAGGGGGACGCTATTGAGTGAATGAAAATGGCGGCTTGTCCAGCTGAATTGCGGTCACTGTTGCGGTACAGTGAGTCGAACGCGCCGAGATCCAGGACCGATGTGTGAATAGGTCGGAACCAGCACAAGGCGCCAAGATTCGAATGGCAAGTCCTGGATGTTGAGTGCCTCAGTTGAGATTTCTGAGCAGTGCTTGTAAGATTGTCTGAAGCTTATTTGCATCTGCTGCAGCTTCACTATTGCCCTTGTGTGGCCAAAGGTCGCACATGACATAGGCGGCCGGCTCCCGAGGTCCGGCGGAACTTTTTGCCTTTTCCTTTCTGCTTCTTTTCCTACAATCCGTTTCATCTGAAGACACGACCAGGTCCCTGAATGTGTGCAGGGGGACGCTATTGATTGAATGAAAATGGCGGCTTGACACAAAGCTGACTCAAGCGTTACTGTTGATGCTATACAGACAAAAATTGGTTTTCAGTTTGTACATTCTTCATGTTTTTTTTTTCCATCCAAGTCTGATTGAGAGTTTGTAGAAAAATGGCTTCAGATTTTCCACATACTACTCTTCAACATTCTTCCTAAATGTAACAATGTGAAACTCACTAGGAGAACGGCTGTTTCTGTTTCCTTTCAAAATGCTGCCAACAATATTTTCTGAATGGAAGACACCATCTTGTAGCATAAAGGGCCGAAAGGGGTTCTGGTCTGGCCGATGGTTGGTGGAGACATTTTGACTATATCTTGGACCTGCCCGGCCTCGCCCAAAATGGCGCCGGTATAAATGGGACTCGTAACTCCTTGCCCGCAAATGTATATCTAGAAAATGTTATTGTAAGTGGCCCTGTCCTATTTTAATTACAAAATGTATGTCCACCGATTCCGCAACTGTTAGACACCTTAGTTCTTGCAACCTAATGGCCCGCTCGTTACGTTCCTCTACAGTGTAAATGTCTCCTCATCATATACGATTTCAGTTTGCTCCGTGGCCGGCCCACGTGGTTATAGGCCCGTATTTGTATACTGACATTTTCACAATAAAGGTTTTTAAAACAAAACGCGGTAGTAGTATTTACATTGGTAAAGTTTTTACTTTTAGTCACTGTTTTCGAATCAGTAAAAGGCAAGTGAAATAAAGCAGTCCAATTACATGACGGATAAAAGGTATAATATGTAGGAATGCAGTAAAGATAAATGGTCAAGGGCAGTTGTGTTTTTCATGTCTGCAACATAAAGTGATCGATAAGAATCTGATAATCAGGCGTATCGGCGACTAAGACAGCAGGCCGAATCTCTTTTACTCAACGGTTCCGTCATGGAAGGAAGAAACGCCCTTTTTCTCGAAAAAGGAATATATTTTACTTGCAAGACAGTTGTAAATTTTCCGGGAAAGTACATTAGCCTGGAATATTATAACATATGTTTGAAAAAAAAATATTGTTCGAAAACAATAAAAAGCGTAATTTTTAGGTCATATGACCAAGCTTTTCATCATTAAATTAACAAAAGTAAAATGAACCAATGAAAAGTTTTATTAACAAGTCACATGACCTGTTATGCTTACGTTACGCGCTGCGCGCCGCGCCTCGGATCACTTCCGGGTGCGCTAACGCGGCGTGTCATATAACGCATTACGCGACAACGTAGGTCAAGAATATAGTCAAAATGTCTCCACCAACCAGCGTTCAGAACACAACCCCTTTCAGCAGTCCAAAAAGTTCTGTTAAATGACAACAGAGGGGACAGGCAACAAGAACCATCAGTCAAAGAGGGGAGGGCAAGTTCTTCTCTTCCGGGTCATGTTGGGGCGCTACCGGAACTGATCGAATTGGTAGTCTACAGTGTTTCAGGATGTTTCAGACTAAAGCTGGCGTCAGCATGAGACCACTACCATCTCGTAGCTCCGTCGTGGCCATTCCACGAGCAATCATGGCAGCCGCTCCCCACCAGAAGCCTGCGGGAGTCGGAGGCCCCCAAGACTTTTGTAGAATCTTCACGGCTGAGGGGACGCTTTTCGAAAATGGGACCCAAGCCCTATCAGGGAAGCGTCCGAGTTCCAAGGTGTCCCAGGGCCATTTTAGTGGACCAGGCCCAAAACCGAAGAGCCGGCCGCCATTTTGAGAGCCATGTGGCAGCCGCCTATCGCTGCACCGCAAGAGCGGGAGCAACTCAACTACATGGTGAGCGAGACGCTGTAGTCGCAAGAGCGGGCGGTAAACAGCTGAATGGCGGAAGAGGCACAGTGTAGCAAAAGCGGGCGGAATGGCAACTAAAACGGTAAAGGGGCTCCCCACTACAGCTTGTCTTCAGGTGAAACGGATTGTGGGACAAGGTCCAGAATTGAAGAGTCATCAAAAGGCAAAAAGTTCCGCCGGACCCCGGGAGCCGGCCGCCTATGTCGGGGCGATCTCAGGCTACACCAGTGCTATAAGACTTGGGGAGGGTGTCGGAGCCAAGCGTCTTCTCCGAGTCCATGGCCATCACACCGCCCAAGTTTTCTAATGCAGTCAGGTCCACAAACGACACTCACTTACTTTGAGAATAGTGAAGCTGCAGTAGGTGGAAATAAGCTTCAGACAGTGTTACAAGCGCTGCTCAGAACTCTGAACTATGGCACCCAACATCCAGAACTTATGCTATTTGAGAATGGCAGTGACATCGAAGCATCTCAGGGACCAAAACCATTAACGTACTTTCACGTATGAAAATCTTACTTGGGGAGGGGGCAGGAGCGAAGCGCCCCCTCCCAGTCAGCGCCACCACACCGTATGTTGAAAATTTGAAGCCATCGTTCTACAAAGTCAACCAAACTTGGATTGAAAAATCTAGAAAAATGTACAAACTGAAAACCAGTTTTGGTCTGCATAGCATCAGTAGCAACGCTTGAGTCAGCTTTGTGTCAAGCCGCCATTTTGATTCAACAAAGCACAGGCATTGAAAAAGGCTTAAATTCAGAACTCTAAACTATGGCACCCAACATCCAGGAGCTTGCCATCCGGATCTTGGAGCCTTGTGCTGCTTTCGATCTATTCACACATCGGTCCACTACTGATATCATCTTATAAACCAACGTTATGTAAATAGTTTTTTAATAAAATGTTTTACCCTGTTTCTTTGCTTGTGTGTTGTCTATATTTTTAATATTTGCATAGGGTTTGTCGTTATTTTGTGCGGGATGGGTGATGGAGCCGAGCTGTCTTGCAGCCCTCATGGTGTGGAGCTCAGTTCATCTCACTATTTTCGTATTTCTCATGTATGGTTGTTCCTAATATTTCTATTTTAGCGAGGTCAAAAAGAGATCCAATTAGTGGCCTACTGATTTTGCTCGATTACTTTTATTTTTTTTACACGATTTTTCACTATCTGCAAAGACTAAACAGAGTATTGCGACTTTGTGCTTGTTTGTAAATAGAGAATGATCCAAAGAGAACCAATTCTAAAACAGTAAATGCTTGGACAACAATCAATCAAATGGAGAGACAAGCAGGCACGACGGATTAAAAAGGGGGGAAAGGCTTGCGTTAACTACCGTTCACTATCTGCAAAGAGAGAGTACTACTAAGACAAAAGAGGGGAGGGGGGGGGTGCAGCGTTCAAAGCACATCAGCGTGCATAAATACGAAAATGTTTTCATCTATCACGTACTTGACATTTTAAAGCTTTTCATATTTGCTATTAAAAAACCAATGAAATTCACAGAAAAACCATAGGTTATAGTGGATATATAGTTAGGAATTTGCATTTACAAAACCTTGAAAATTCAATGAAAAAACCATTGGTTTTAGGCCATATATAGTTAGGGATTTGCATTTACAAAACCTTATTTTACTCGCATAAAACCATTGAAATTCCATATATAGTTATAAGCGCTAACTATATATCGCGCACCCGCAATCCACTGCTGATGATGTCACATATTACATCATTCATGACATGGTTAGTGACATCACTGATGACATCACTGATGACATCTCAAATGACATCACTGATGACATCACTGAAAACATCTCATTTGACATGACTGATAACATCACTGATGATATCATTCATGTGATAATACGATGAACCTCTTCAGACTCTAATATAACCTTAGATACAATCAGTGTAAACAGACACTCACAGACTGTCACTCATCCATGGAGTTACTCACACACCTAGTCAGTCATGCAAAGAATCAATCACACCTCCATTTCCTCAACTATACAGTTATACAAAATTTACTTATTCAAACATATACTAACACATATTTACTCTATTATACAATCCCTGATACAAGTTCACAATGATCCATACAGCCACTCACACATTCACTGGCTCTTATGCACAGTTATTTATATATGTCAACTCTCACATGTACTGTGTTTTACATATGTACTTACTTTGACATGTAGCACTGAGATATCCATTCACTCTCCAATGCACTCATGCACACAGTCAACCGCCCATACAGCTGTTTCCACATGCACTTTTGAAACCATACATCTAGTGAATCAACTGCTCACACATCTATGCACAGAGTCATACACCTCCCAGCCACCTACACACACACTCAGTATCCCATACAAATACTTGGGCAACCAATAAATAACCCATATAGTTACTCATATAGCTACTTATCAACACATGCAACAGTTTACAGAACAACAGACCTAATGATGCACAAATTAAGAAGTTTCATAGCTTTACTACACGGTCAGTAGGCCAATCAACTTAGCTGTTGTGTGTGGGCATAATTAGTACCAAGTTTCTCAATGTCCTCATATGCAAGTCACATCAAGCATTAGCAAAGCTAAAAAGGTCTGGTCTAGTAGGAACCCCGTACCTTTTTTTTTTTTACTTCAAGCATATGCCACAACAATAAACAGAAGATGAACAAAAGAAAACATGTCATCATTTGAACGCACAAATACCAAAGTAGATTATGGACGGAGTGTTGAACAATGCAAGCACTAACCCCCAGTCAACTGATCTGGGTTGATTCTATCATCATTATTTAGCTCATTCCGCCACCCCAGTTCAGACATGGCCATATGCAAATCAGTCTGACCCTGTGCCTCATGGGAACAGTCCAGCCGAACTGCCAAGCCATGTCTTCCCTGGACTGGAAACAAGCATCCTGGGACAGGTTTCTGTCTAATCAGCAGTCATCAGCCAGGCTAGCTTGAATCCAGTGGCAAAGTGAGCAAGGGACCCACATCTGGGCATACCCTGCCAACTTAGGGCGAACAAAGCAATACCAAACAGAATGTTGGACGGAGTGTTGAAGATTGCAAGCACTCACCCCCAGTCAACTGAACTGGGTTTAATCCATCATCATTCTTTAGCTCACTCTACCACTGCAGTTCAGACCTGGCCATATGCAAATCAGTCTGACCCTGTGCCTCATGTGAACAGTCGAGCCACGTCTTCCGTGGACCAGAAACTAACATCCTGGGAGCAGTTTCTGATCATCAGCCAGGCTAGCTTGAATCCAGTCTCCGGAACTTGGCAGTTCGGACTGAACTGTTTCCATGAGGCACAGGGTCAGACTGATTTGCGTAAGGCCATGTCTGAACTGGGGTGGTGGAGTGAACTAAAGAATGATGATGGATTAAACCCAGATCAGTTGACTGGGGGTGAGTGTTTCATTTGCTCCAACGCTCCGTCCATCATCCCCTTTGGAATCATTTAAACGCAGCGACCATATGCTTCCAATAAGTAAAATATATTATCTATAGCATATAATTTTAATAGAAACATGTAAGTGTTTTCTTGTAGGCATTTGCACTCTTTTTACTTTTTTGAAACTGTACTGTTATCTTTGAATTACTGCTAAATGAATGCATGGTTTAAACACACACGTATGGCTTATTTACAAGCCCTTTGCGCCGTCCATACGTCACTTTTTCCCATGTTAAAAGAGATGCACCGGCAGCACAAGAGCCTTGTAAATAAGCCCAAAAAAATATAAAGAATGGAAAGAGGAAAAAAGCATTGGCAAAGTAAAATATTTGGCCACCAGCCCTGGCACTGAAGTGCACTTCATTTAAGGAGGATGTGCATATTTGATCAGGAAAAATGTTGTCACCCTGTAAACGACAGCCAATGGACATTAGACTGAACCATTTGTCCATGCAGCGCAATGTGATAGTAGAAAGCAGCATGCCAGTTGAACAGATCATAGGGTGAAGACGACTGGCCCCAAATCCCTTTATATTTACGTATGATATATGTTTTGCTTTCTTTTTTATTACATGAGACTGGTGAAGCAGCTGGAGTTGGTTTCTAACCTGACCTAAAAAATTTACAAGAGAGACTACTGTCCCTTTAAGCGTACAGGTAATTTTAAATGAAAG